>NW_027551571.1:4091889-4194711 GCF_008692635.1 Crocuta crocuta | reverse complement strand
GTAGGGTACAGTGGGAATGAAGTGGTGGTGTGTGCGGACGGTGTAGTAGGGCCACTCAGAGTCAGTACGTGGTGTCTGTTTTAATTATAAGTGTTTGTCGGACAGATACACCCAGACCCCAGGAATGAGTCCTCTGAGAAATTCACGCTTTCCAAGAAATATCTAAACCATTATTGTCCATCAACCTGGTGATAAACCCATGGGAAGAAGCTGAGAACTATTGTGAACATCATGAAAAGACTCTTGAGAAACTACACGGTGTTCATGAGTTTTTTTCTCAAGTCAGATGACCACAGCAAGTGCTGGTTTAGATGCTGGTATTTGCACTCTCTTTGGATATTGTGATGGAAGCAGACATATTCAGAAGACCCGATTTTGTAGAGAGTGCAGATCTTCCAGAAGGAAAAGTTTATTGCACCACTCACTTCTTTTGGGATAACAATTAACTCTTAATAGTTTTAAAATGTTGTTTTAGTGTTTATTTTATTTTTGAGAGAGAGTGAGACAGAGCACGAGTGGGGGAGGGACAGAGAGAGAGACAGAGAGACAGAATCTGAAGCAGGCTTCAAGCTCTAAGCTGTCAGCACAGAACCCAATGTGGGGCTCAAATTCAGGAATGGCGAGATCATGACCTAGGCTGAAGTCCGATGTTTAATTGGCCTGAGCCACCCAAGAATCCCGAACTTTCAGTATTTGACAATGTCTGAAAAGATGTTTTGTGCTTCCCAACTGTGTGTGAGTGAGGTAACTTGGTGCTGGCTAGCTAAAACTAAAGAAATGAATGACATGACCTTAGACATGGACTAAAGAAATGACAGGCTCCTTCAGTGTCCAGTTACATTTATATTTTATGTAACTGGTCCAAAACATCTACCTCTCTCCCAATGAGTAACTTGCTTTTAGGCTTTCATTTAAAAGAAACATTTAGATTTAGGGGCGCCAGGGTGGCTTAGTCTGTTAAGCATCCGACTTTCGCTCAGGTCATGATCTCGCGGTTTGTGGGTTCGAGCCCCGCGTCGGGCTCTGTGCTGACTGCCAGCTCAGAGCCTGGAGCATGTTTCGGAGTCTGTGACTCTCTCTCTCTCTGACCCTCCCCTGCTCATGCTGTCTCTCTCTCTCTCTCTCTCCTAGAAATAAATAAAACATTAAAAAAATTAAAAAAAGAAACATTTAGATTTATTACATTTGGATTATGTAATTCATTATTTAGTTGCACAATTATCTTTTAACATCAATTTTTTTTTTTGCATTTATCATTCCAGTTATCTTTCATTTGTGCAGTGGCCTAAACCTAAACAATAAATTTGTTGGGGGGCGCCTGGGTGGCTCAGCTGGTTAAGGATTTGACTCTTGGTTTCGGCTCAGGTCATGATCTCAAGGTTCATGAGTCTGAGTCCTATGTCGGGCCTTGTGCTGACAGTGTGGAGCCTGCTTGGGATTCTCCCTCTCTCCCTCTCTTTCTCTGCCCCTCCTCTCCTTTCTCTCTCTTTCTGTCTCAAAATAAACTTAAAAAATAAAATAAATACATACATTTGTTGGAAACTAAAAGTAGGTTGATTAAAAAATGTGTATATATATATATGTCTGTACACATATTATAAAATTGAGAAATATGTTATATTAACAACTAGAGTTTGGGAACAGTAATCAAGGATATACACATGTACTATTTATTCAGTAAGAGGTTCTGACTATTACATTTTCTTCAGTTGATTTTTTAACAAATACTTTCTTATTTTAATAAATTCGAGAATCAATATTATATAAAGTTTAAACAGTGTCTTCACATCCCCCACAGCTAACAAATATTGCATACCTATGCTTCCAGTCACATTCTTTTTATTTTTTATGTTTTATTAATTTTTAATGTTTATTTATTTTTGAGAGAGAGAGAACATAGTCCAAGCAGGGGAGAGGCAGAGAGAGAGGGAGACACAGAATCGGAAGCAGGCTCCAGGCTCTGAGCTGTCAGCACAGAGCCCAATGCGAGGCTCAAACTCAAAAGCCATGAGATCATGACCTGAGCCAAAGTCAGATGCTTAACTGACTGAGCCACCCAGGTGCCTCCATATTCTTTTTATATAAAAGAGATTGAACTATGCTTATTATTTGCAATTTAGTTTTTAAGTGCCTACATAGTATTAACACAGAGGCAATATAATTTATTTCATTACTCCTTTTTGCTCTGCATCGCATTTCCAACTTGGACATATTACAAATAATGTCATAGTGAATATTATTGTAAATACTGGTGCCTACAGCTGGGTGTTTGTGAGGCGTTCCTGGATGTGGACTTGCTGAGTCAAAAGTTGTTTTTGTCTTCTTTTTAATCGATGTAATGAAATTGTCTTTAAAAAGCTTCTTCTATTTACAGCATCCAATACTGCATGACATGGTCTGATTTTTTCAGTCTCTGTCTTAATTTATTATTATTCTTTGAATATTTTATCAATTTAAAGAATGAAGATAATATAGCCTCAGTTTTCATTTCCCTTGTTATAAGTAAGATGGACCTCTCTATATATCCTTATTATCCACTAGGTTTTCTTTGTCTATAATGTGTCTATTCATATCCTTTATCTGCTATTATTTTGCATTTCCTTCATGCTTACTTCTTCTTACTTGATGTATAGAATTTCTTTGTAAGTATTTTGGTTTACAGCATATTTGGGTATGTATGTGTGCATGCAAGTAGGTGTACGACAAAAACATTTCTGCAACTGGAAATTGTTCTTTTAATTTTTTTCAATGTTGATTTATTTTTGAGAGACAGAGAGGGGATGAGCAGAGGAAGGGCATAGAGAGAGAGAGAGATACAAAATCCGAAGCAGACTCCAGGCTCCCAGCTGTCAGCACAGAGTCCAATGTGGGGCTTGAACTCATAAGCCATGAGATCATGACCTGAGCCGAAGTTGGACACTTAACCGGCCAAGCCACCCAGCCCCCCCGCCACCTTTTTTTTTTTATTTTTCATTTTTGGAAATTGTATTTTTAATTGTTAATGTCTTACTTCATAAGAAGAGTTTACATTTTACATAGTTATGTTTATCATTCTTTTTCTTTAAATCTCAATTGGGTGCCTTGTATAAAAATGCTTGTCTGGCCATAATATTATTAAAAAAACAGGATTCTAAGTTTTCTTTTAATATTTTTTCTTATGTTTCTATCAGGACTTTATTTTTGTATTATGTAGAAGACTATTATTTTCCTAGATTTTCCACTCTTTCTTTTCCTTACCTAGTTTACTCTTTCCCACTGATCTGAGGTTTAACAAATAATTATTATGCAAGTCAGGATGGGTTAGGCTACACGACACCAGCACATGAACCCCAAAACCTCCCTGGGGACCTATGGTAATGTTCGCTTTTTCTCTCATTTGCAGCCATGTCCCTGGAAGACGGAATGGGCTTAGCTTCACGTACTTGCTGGGGAGCCGGGCTGATGCAGGATCTGACGTCCTGTAGCTGTATGATGGGGACATGTGGCTGTCACGATAGCAATACCACAGTGCAGGTGAGACGATGGATATGAAGTGCTCTCACCACTTAGCATGGGGCCAGCTCTTGTGGGTCCCGTCTGCTCACCCACGTTGGCCAGAACTTGCCCGAGGGCCTTGCCTCATGAGAAGACAAAGAGGACAAGATGGAACTCACATTTTCCTCCAGATCCTGTCGGTTCTGGGCATGAAGGTAGAGACCCGGGAATTTCAAGAGCAAATTCAAAGAGTGAGGAAAGCCGTGCTTTCTCTTGCCTCTTGTCCTTGAGTTTTAAAAACAAGTAGAGAAAAAAAACAAAAAACAAAAAACAAGCAGAGAGGATTCCGATAGCATGGGATCATCCAAAACTTGATGAGAAGGAGACTTGAGTGGTCAGTGCGTTAAGTGTCTGACTTCAGCTCAGGTCACGATCTCACAGTTTGTGAGTTTGAGCCCCACATTGGGCTCCGCACAACAACAGTGCAGAGCCTGCTAGGGATTCCTTCTCTCTCTGTCTCTCTGCTCCTCCCCAGCTCATTCTTGAGGCTCTCTCCCTCTCTCCCAAAATAAAGGAATAAACATTAAGAAAATTGATTTGAATCTATTCAGATTCTGAATTTAGAAACCCGGGGCTGTGAGAGCAAGGGATACCTGTGTTTGGCAAATGTTGCTTTCTCTGCCATAGTTATATATAAAAATAGGTGAATGTATGCAATAAAACCCAAACCCAACGATGTGTGAATATAATCATTCCGTTGCATCCATGCTTTGGTAATCTCTTCTTTTTTTTTTTTTTTTTTTAATAGTTTATTGTCAAATTAGTTTCCACATAACACTCAGTGCTCATCCCCACAAGTGTCCTCCATGCCCATCCCCCCTCCCCCCACATCCATCAGTCCTCAGTTTTTGTCAGCATTCAAAAGTCTCTCATGGTTTGCTTCTCTCCCTTTCCCCCACCATTCCGCCCTTCTTCTCCACCTTGAGGGTGTTATGCTGAGCAAAATAAGTCAGGCAGAGAAGGACAAATATCATATGTTTGCACGTATAGGAGGATTAGGAGGAACTTAACTGGTAATCTCTTCTTAATTTTGTTTAAAAATTTTTAATTGTGGGCATTTTAAATTTCTAGTAGTTTACCGTTGCCTTGTTTGCAGACTCTTAAGTTAGTTGAAACTTACCCTCATGTCACTATGTGTAGTAAATATCTTTAGCTACAAGGAATGATTCAAGCCATGAAGCTTTTCTGTGTCCCGGTTTCCTCCATGGGTCTACACAATAATAACACATCCGTATCAGAAAAACAGTGTGGCGTCTAACTGGGCTCACATATATAGAAGAAACTTGATATACAGTATTATAGACGTATACAATATGGAGAGAGGATTGTTGTAAGTTTCATGGTTGGTTATTTTGAAAATTCTAGGTAGAAAACAATGTGGTTCAAAACTTGTGCCTCAGATTTGTGCCAGAGACAGGATCTTATGCCAGCGGTTTCTAGAGAAGATGTGTTCTCAGGGGAAAGCTATAGGGAAGAGAGGGAAGCAGGCCAGGGCAGGGGTGGGCACTGGGCAAAGGTGTGAGCTCAGCTGTGATCCAGACTTAGCCATCTCCCAGGACCTTCTGGGCCATGAACAGCATCTTAGAGCAAGACGACCTAGAAGCAATGGGCCCTGTCTTTTATGTTCCCAAAGCAGCCATTGGCTGTGGGCTGGGCTGTCCCAAATGGAATGCAGAATCTTCCAGGCATTTCAAGCCCCACTGATTTTCTTTGCCAAAGGTTCTCAGGAGGCGGGACAGCTGCGGACGTTTGGACACCCCACTCCCAGCGGCGAGGGGCCCAGGGCTGGACTAGAGACTTGGCTGTGACGTCAACACCATTGCTGGCAGGGAGGTCCTCAAACTCCAGCACGCGCCCCACCCCCGGGGCTCTTTAAAATCCAGGTTGCTGTCTCCCAGTCCGAGTTTCTGAGCAGGAGGTCTGAGATGGGCCTTGATTGTTTGCACACTGACAAGCTGATTGGGCTGGTGACAGGGGCCACACTGAGAGACGTGCTCTGTGCTTTTCCATGCTTTTTTTCTTCTTCTTCTTATCTCACTTATGGTTTACAACCGTTAGTTTCTGAGCATCGTTTTCTTGTTTCTGTCCTTAGCAGGAATGTTTCTAATGATTCACCGTTCATACTTTGTTGGTTGTGGTTAACTGGGAGATTCGTTTTAGCAGGTTTAGAAAATTCCCTTCTGTTTCCAGAGAAAGCTATTTACCAGGAAGAGATGCTGAGCCTTATCAAGTGTTTTCCAGTAACCGTCGTGATAATCAAGTTTCCTTGTTCTGTTCATTCACTTTGCCAAATATTGAAACTTCTTTGAAGTCCTGGCTTAAACCTTGCTTCTTTTATATGATGTTTTATTCTTTAAATGTACTTGTTGATTTGATTTACTAATATAGTATAATTTTAAGGATTTTGTGTACAAGTACCTAAGTGACACTGACCCACATTCTTTTAACTATTTCTTCTTCATTCCTTCCCTCCTCCTGTTCATTCTTCTTTCATTTCTTAAAAATCGTGTTATCGTTTTTTTTCTCTTAGCTTCAAAATTCTGCTAGCTTCATAGAATGAATTGAGAATTAGCCTGTAATTCTCTATGCCATGCAATATTTTCCATAATGTAAAAATATGTTTCCTGAATGTTTGGTTATAATATATCTTAAAAAACTCTAGGTTTGGTGTCTCTTTGAAATATAGATGTTATATGGTGTTTGGGATTCCTTCTATATGCTTTTTAAGTGATAACTATAATTTATAGAGTATTTACAAAGATTTTAAGTTCCATATAGCCTTCACCTAGCTTTCTCTAATGTTAACCTAACCATTGCATGTTTGTCAAAACTAAGAAATTAACTTCTGTAAAATACTATTAACATACCACCGACTTCATTAGAACTTTGCCAATTTTTCCACTAATGTTCTATCTCTGTCAGGTTCTAAAGTGCATTCTTTTAAAAAAATGTTTATTTATTTATGAGAGAGAGGGAGGGAAATAGAGAGAGAGAGAGAGAGGTTGAGAGAGATAGAGAGAGAGAGAGAGCACAAGCAGGGGAGGGGCAAAGAGAGAGAGAGACACAGAATCTGAAACAGGCTCCAGGCTCTGAGCTGTCAGCACAGAGCCCGACGTGGGGCTCTAACCCATGAACCGTGAGATCATGACCTGAGCCAAAGTCGGATGCTTAATCCACTGAGCCACCCAGGTTCCCCCTATTTCTGTCAGGTTCTAAGGAAAGTACCACATCATGTTTAGACCCTGTCCCTTAGCCTTTTCTGGTTTGTGACACTTTCTCATTCTTTATTTACATTTTATGACCTTGAAGTATCTGAGGAATACTGGTCAGATACTTTGTGGAATGTCACTGAATTTGGGTTTGTTTGATGTTTTCTCCTGATTAGATTGAGTTGATAGGTTTTGGGGAAGATGTCTGCAAAATGAAGGCTCTTTTTTTTTTAAATCTCATCTCCTCAGGGGATACATGATATCGTCATGACATTACTGGTGATGTTAAAGTTGATTATGTGGTGAAGGTAATGTTTCCCAGGTTACCTCCCATAAAATTTCTATTCATGCTCTTTCTTTACTTAGTTCTTTGGAAACCAGTTATTAAGCCTAACCCATACCTGAAGAGAAGGAAATTAAACCTAATCTCCTTGAGAGAGGATATCGACATAAAAAAAAAAATTCCCCTGTAAAGAAAATTTTTCCCTGTGTCTCACTTTTAATTTATTCATTCATTCATTTATTTATATTACTCTGAACTCATCAATACTTATTTTATTGGAATAGCCTTATGTTGTCGTTATTTATTTTGTTGTTCAAGTTGTTATTCCAGCTGAGGTCATTGGAGGGCTCTTTCAGGTGGACCCTTGTGTTCTTTTGGATTCTTTTACTGGAGCGTAGTATTTAGAAACCAAGGTCATGAGACTAGATGTGCCCATTGTTTCTGGGATGTCACTGCTTCTAGGCCTTCTTGCTGGAGAGAGAGCTAGGAAATGTATACATGCAAATTAACTTGTGTGTGCAAACATACCTATAATCCGTTCTGTACTTTTTATAATTTAATTTTGCAACCTCTTCTTTGGTAGATATTTGTGATCCATATTTTATTATGTGATTGTACATTTAGCTGGATTTTAAATTTTTGGTGATAATTCAAAAAAAATGGACATTTTTCATTGAAATACTTTATAAAGGGCATCTTGCATCTTACTACCTTGTGAGAAATCACCACTAGGTCTAGTAGTTTTTGGATTCTTTAGTATTTTCTAAATGCACAATTGTGCCATGTAAAGAAAAAGAGGATTTTTACTTCCTTTTTTCTCCAATAATTATGATTTTTGTTTCTTTTCATTATTTCACTGGCTAAAGCCTCTAGCATAATGTTGAAAAGATGTCAAAAAAGATGTCTTGATCCCAAAATATTGATTAATTTCTGCCTATCACACTAACTTTTCACTACAGGAATGCATTCTGCTTGGTCATGACAAAGTCTCCTTTATATCTCTATATCGCTGGATTTAATTTGCCAATATTTTATTTTAGATATTTGAGTTAATGTTTCTGAAGGACATTGGCCTGTAACTCTCTTTTCTTGTTATTTTGCCATCAGATTTTGTTATTAAATCTACTTGTCTCTTCAATTTGGTGTTTTCGTAGCCTGGATTCTAAAATGCTAAGTAGCCTGGCTTGGGCATGGAACACATTTTTTTCTCTGCGTGCCTACCCAACAGCAGATTTGTAACCAAATCTGCTACGTCAATATTCCCTGAGTTTCCACGATGCACCAGAAACTGTGCTTGGCACTTGTCAGAAAGAGCAGGAGAACTTATCAAAATGGAAATCAAAACAAACCAGTGCTCAAGAAGTTTGATCTTAATGGTATTTTAAATGGCTCTTTGCCAGAGCACTTGGTGGCATCCTAACGTGGGTTTTATGTTTCGTTCAAAATGGATAAGCCTTATTCAGAATGTCTGTGCCATTCCGTGTCCCCAGTTCCATTTGAGCTGCTAGCTTTGAAGCATCCCTGCTTCCATCCCTGAGAGCTAGGCGGTTTCTAATGATTTATATATTTACCCAACAACTAATTATTGAATGTCAATGGTAGGCTACGCATTACTAGTATATATGTATATGTATGTATATTGTTTAACATAATATGTATATATATATATATATAAACTTTTATTCAGTGTTGAGAGACAGAGCATGAGTGGGGAAAGGGCACAGAAGGAGACACAGAATCTGAAGCAGGCTCCAGGCTCTGAGCTGTCAGCACAGAGCCCGACGCGGGGCTCAAACTCATGAACTGTGAGATCATGACCTGAGCCGAAGTCGAATGCTTCACTGAGCCACTCAGGCGCCCCAACACTAGTATATATTGTACCAGATCCTGGGAAACTGATTATATATAAGAGAGGACATATTCATGCTTTCCTAGAGTTCATATTCCATTGGGAAAAGATGATTATCAGGAAACATACGGCTTCAGCACTGCCAAGTGACATGAAGGAAACACACAGACTCATTGTGTTGAAGAGCGCTAGGAGCCAGGACCAGTATCCACAGATTCTCACGCAGGGCCTCCAGGAGGGGACCCAGATGTGATCTGAGACGTGGATACTAAATAATAAGGCCAGTTAAGTACCTGGGGGAGGAGATTCCAGATGGAGCGAGGGGGAAAGGCTTGATGGGGGAACAAACACGCTGGCCTACAAGAACATAAGGACGGCCGGCGTAGAGCACGGTGGGAAGTGTGTGGGATAAGAACAGAGCACCGGTAGAGCTTTGAAGTCACGGTGATAAGTTTGGGACTTACTCTAAGTATAATTGGAAACTGTCACAGGGCTTCAAGCAAGGACATGAGCCAAGCCCCTCCTTAGACATTTTAGAATAAGAGTATGAAAAGGGGAGGAATTGCAGAGGTAGAATCAAAGAGATCACTTAGTGGCCACAGTAGCACTCCAGGTGACAGGCAGCATCTTGGCTTGTTCTCGGGTGATTTCAGCGAGCAGAGAGGTGGACACCCTTGCGATGTATTTGCAAGTGGAACCAATAGAACATGAGGATAATACGTGGGGTGCAGTGAATAGTGAAGCACTGACAGTGACTCCTAAGCTGTTAGTTTGAGCGGCTGGATTGACGGTGGCACCATTTACTGTCATGTGGAAGACTCAGGAAGGAACAGCTTTGGTGGTGGTGTGAGGGAGAAATTAGGAGCTCTCTTTTGAAAATGTTAAGTTTCAAGACCTATTAGACACTCAAGTGTGTAGTGTATGTCAAGTATGCAATTATATTCACAAATCTGGAATGCAGGGGACAACTCAGGGCTAGAATGTAATTTTGAACTATTAAGGAGGATGATATTAATTACTAGACTTCCACTGCACTCCTTAAGTATAATCAGAATTGCTCTTGAAATTTTCTGTGGAAGGTGCCTTGCCGGAGACTGACAACCCACCTCTTCCTAAGTCCAGCACAGCCAGAGTTTTCCTCTTAATTGGAGCATTTAGCTGTTTTTCGCTTTGCTGGGGGAAGGGGTAAGGTTACTGGCTTGAACTTAGCAGCCATGTTGAAGAAAAAAGCAATACTTATCTTAAGTCGTAATCATATCCAGCATGACAATCTCATAGATATCTCAAACTAAATATTTTCAAAATAGAATTCATTATTTCTTTCCAAAAACACCATCAAATTTGCTTATACCCGAGGACCCCTTTTAGCAAATGGTGACTCTATCAACTTTGCGGCTCAAACAACCAATCTAAGAATAACTGACTCTCTGAGAAGTTCACAGATATAGACGGAATGAAGGAGTGGAAGAGGTTATTTCCTCCTCCATTTATTTTGAACATAAACAGGAAAATATGGCAGCCAGCCTCCACCCTGGCTCCCAGTGACTCCCACCTCCAGGTGTTCACACCCTTGTGTAGTCCCTTCCCACACTGTACCAGGGTCAGTCTGGGAGATCAAATATGACAGAACTGATGGTATGTCACTCCCAAGATTAGGTTATAAAAGACCCCAGCTGTCATCTAGAGCTGTCTCTCAGATAACCAACTTCATCAGCCAATCTTGGATCTCATCTTGCTCTACAGGAAGCCATGTGCATTGTCTTGAGGATGCTCAGGTGGCTTCCCTGTGGAAAGACCCCCATGAAGAAGACCTGAGACTTCCAGTCAATGGCCAATGGGAACCTGAGGACTCTAGCCAACAGCCATCTGAGTGAGCTCTCTCGGAAGTGGCTCCTCTAGCCCTTTGAAAGGCTTTGGTGATGCAGATCTGGCCAAGAGGTGGACTGCAACATCATGAGAGACCCTGAGCTAGAGCTGCCCAGCTAAGCCACTCCTAAGCTTTTGACCCTCAGAAATTGTGAGATGATAAATGTCTGTTGTCTTAAAGCACTAAGTTTTGGATACTTTGTTTTGCAGCAATATACAACTAATACAGCAAGGGATTACGCTTGTCTATATAAGTTATTTCTGGCTCTGACCTTAATTTGGTCTCTCTGTTTTCTACCGTTCTCTCTCTCTCTCTCAATCCAGTTTCCCATATTTCCACCTGTGCCACTGCTCTACTATAATACTACCTCTCTCTGCAGGCATCCTTTTAAATCTGAAACAAGGTGAATCTATCACTTAGCTTTTGCTGAAGGACACCACACAGTGTGTTAGAAAGCAGATCATTGACCATGTTCCCTCACTTGGCTCAACGCCTCCATTGCATTTGTATCCTGTCGATGAAAGAGAGGGTGATAAATTGCCTTCTCTGTACTTATAAAACTAAAGACCTATGGATTCCCCAGATTTGGGGGTTATGTTTGAAAGCTAGCTCCTTCCTTTCAAAAGAAAGGATGTAATATGCCACTTGGAAAGGACATTGGAGATTATTCAATCCAGCTTGCTCATTTTTACACAGGGAGCCACTGACATCCAGACTAAGGGAGTAAATGGCCAGCACTTGTCCACCATCTACTAAGAGCTGGGATGGGAAGTCAGGTGTTGCAATTCAGTGCTTCAACCACATCATCCCGAATCCTGACCTCAGAGGCCGTGAGTTATTATCACTAATGATAAGCTCAGACACAAAGAGGTTACTACATGCTGGCATCTTTCTAAGTTTACTAAATCCATGAATTCACTCGCTTGTCATAGTAGCCCTGTTAGGTACTATTCTTCATATTTTGCAGACGAGAAAATGAGACTCTGTGAGATCAGGGGACCTTCTGGAGTTTGCAGGTGATCAGTAAGACTGAGATCTGAAACAGTTTGATTCCAAAGTTTGTCCTTCTGTATATGTATCCTTATCTGTGTACTTTTAGACAACATTGTTTTTTCTTCTCCACATGCACGTGCAGCAATAATATTGCCTGCTCTATTCTTTTTTAAAAAATATTTTAATGTTTATTTATTCTTGAGAGAGAGAGAGCATGAGAAGATGAGGGGCAGAGTGAGAGAGGGAGACACAGAATCTGAAGCAGGCTCCAGGCTCTGAGCTGTCAGCCATGAGCCATGAGATTATGACCTGAGCCGAAGTCAGATGCTCAACCGACTGAGCCACCCAGGCGCCCTGATTGTCTCCTTTATTCTAAAATGTTCCTCAGCACAAGTTCACTCTCTTTCCCATCACTAATGCTGTTCTACTCCTTAAAGCTAGAAACTGCCAAATTTTGCCTCAAACATTTTTTTTCTAGTTAGAATGAGACATTTGTAAATTTCTTTATTGCAGGAAAAATAGTAAATGATGTAGAAATGCTATTAAAATATCCTGCGAGAATTATTTTTAACTTCTTTCACGTAGATGGCAATAGCTTCTGTATTTTGCTTCTCTGGATGAATCTATCCTGGTGTGTAGAGGCATGCTTGTGAAGTCAGATTAAAGCCAATTATAAATCACCTCTCAGGGCTGGTTCCCAAGCCAAATTCTAGACGTGATTTCATTAATACACCTTTATCTCCCCTCTTAACTGTGTGCTGGCCCCTCAAAATGCATTTTGGATAGCCAGTGCTAATTATAATATGGCGCTAATGGCCTTAAAAGAGGCTGCAATAACATAAGGAAACTTCTTTTACTTTAAAATTCAGGTCCGGAGGGCTCTAAGGCTAGTCTACAAACCCACCAGCCATCTGTCCAGAGTGATCACTTTGCTTTTAGCTCCAGCTCCTTCATTTCTCATTTAGTAATGAGCTTGAAGATTACTTCTTAATATTGGCTGAAGAACCGTCTAGTACGCAGTACGAGGAGAATAAGGCTGGTTTCAGATTTGTCCGAAGAATGGGAGTTATTGGAAGAGAAGCATCTCCATTTTATTTCTAAACACATGTGGAGAATGAAACCCTGTCCCTGTCAAGATGGCTCACCCTCCTTCTGTGATGCCAGTCTGCTGAGTTGGGCTCCCAGGGACTCAATTTACGGCTGTTCTGGATTTGCCTTTGAAAGGTCCAGTGGAGCTTTTCTTAGTGAACAGTGCTTTTCCTTTTTCTTTCATTTCTCCCTTTCTCCCTCTCTTTCTTTTCTTTCTTTCTTTCTTTCTTTCTTTCTTTCTTTCTTTCTTTCTTTCTTTCTTTCTTTCTTTCTTTCTTTCTTCCTTCCTTCCTTCCTTCCTTCCTTCCTTCCTTCCTTCCTTTCTTTTTTTGAGAACATATTCTGGCTCTGACATTGTGTGAGGTGCCAGGAACCAGACACACACAGGACATGGTTCCTCTATGCTCAGAGAGCTCGCAGCCTAACACTCAGCAGCTGCCTGGCACTCCAGGTGTTCATAGGATGCACTCCAGAGGCACGTCTCTCAGCTCCATTTAACACACATATAACATGTGGCCCCTGAACTTTGGCAGTTCACACAGGAATACAACAAAGTTAAACCCGTCTAGAACTTGATTGTCTACGACTTGAAACTCATCTCCCCACACATGTGGGTGTACAAAACCTATACGATGGCTGCATACAAGGAATTGAAGAGTTGGTGGGGTGGCACGTGGAGAACTCAGGTTAACAGAAGATGCTCAAGTTCATGGCCATAGCGATTGTCCAGTACAGTGGGAGCAAGGAAGGACAATGACCTTTATCTGGGAAATTGCAGGAGGGGTCACACCAGACTCAACAGTTTCTGTGAAGAGTAGTCACAGATGAGCAGGATTTTAGAGAAGAATCAGTAAGTGAGATTCTAAGCATTTTTTAAAATACTGTCTCTGTTTCTTTGATATAAAGGCAAGATATTGTGTCTCAAATATATTTCTTTAATAGTTCATGTTTTTTTGTAGAGTTGAAAACACCTGCTCTTCTTATGCCCTTGATGGTCTTATATTGGAGGCTTTTATAGTTTGAAATTTTTAATTTTTCATAATCCTGTGGATATATCTGTGTTAACTATAACAAAAACTATTATACTATCTTCTACTTGTTTACCATATTAAATCATAGCTTCCTTGAAGCCACAGATCATAACCTAACACATTATTTTCATTAAATACTGAGTAAATTTTAACCCACGTAAAAATCACCCCAGGATGAATTAAGTTCAAGTCCAGGAGACATTATCTAGAAGCAGTGTTCCTGAAAATATTATGTGTTCTACGGCATTGTGAGATTCGTGAATGGATGCCGAAGGGAAGAAAAGTAGGGAGGGACAGGAGCGTCCTCTACGGATGGCCTATGAAAGCACACAGCGGCTGCCTGTCTCTCAGGAGTCCTAAGCGAAGGACACAAGATTAGCCATCTCTGAGCTGAGCTTGGGTGTGCCACTGACAGGTTCTCCCAGGAAGCCAAGGTAGGTCAGGGCTGGGAACATGGGAATGAATGTTCCAGCACTGTGATGGCTCCAGGAAGCACATTCGTAAGCGCCGGCTCATGAGATCCACTTCCCAGGATGCAGGTTACAGCCCTGAACGATCAGCATGCAACAGCTGGCAAAGGGAGAAAAAACACTGGGAAAGAGTCAAGGGAGAAAGAAGTTGAACTTCAAACATAAACCACATTCTTTCTTTGAAATAGTTTTGGCAAGAGCTAGATCAATGTACTGTTAGTGATGGGGAGGGATATCAAGTTTTTTAACTATCACGATTTTGTAGTTCACTCACCTCTCCTTACACTACTGTCTGCTTGTCTACACAGTCCAGGTAGAGTTTTCTCCACTGAGTTGAATGAGCTGTTGCCAGTCCGAGAAAATTGACCCAACATCCAGGGTGAGGTCTTCAATGTCGTTACCGGCCATGCCAGTCCCCGTGCTAGCCTTGATAGAAAGTGAAAGCACAATAAACACGGTCTTGCCACTATTTGGTTTTATCACCATTAATATTTTAAGCACATGCTTCTGTAAGTTATTCAAGCACTTACGCTTACTGTGAAACACTTTATCATTCTTTTTGGCATCTCTACTATTCCTGTTTTTTAGTGGAATCCTGATACTAATACTTCATTTCTCTTGTGCTCATGCTCTCATACTGGTTTTATGATGAGCTTTGTGAGGTGAAGGTGCAGGCCTGACTCTTATGTGCATCACCCCAAATGGGTGAGGGTTTCGGTCTCCAAGTGCAGGTACTCAACTGCTCTCATTTAATATTTTAGAAACAATTTGGCTTTTGAATTTATGCCTACCTATCAAAAAACCTAGCTCCATCATGCCAGGGTTTCCCCCCTTTGTTGGTATTCCCATTTTCCTGGGGGTAGTCACAATTTTAAGATCTTAAGAGGTGACTGGAGTGCCTGGGTGGCTCAGCTGGTTAAGCATCCAACTTCAGCTCAGCTCATGATCTCACGGTATGTGGGCTCGAGCCCCACATTGGGCTTCAGGCTGACAGCTCAGAGACTGGCGCTTGCTTTAGATTCTATCTCCCTCTCTGTCTTTCCCTGGATCACACTTTCTGTCTGTCTCTCTCTCTCTCTCTAAAAAAATAAATATTTAAAAAATAAGTCAGGCCGAGAAGGACAGCTACATATGTTTGCACGTATAGGAGGATTAGGAGGAACTTAACAGAGGACTGTAGGGGAGAAGAAGGGGAGAAATATGGGGGAAGAGGGAGGGAGACAAACCATGAGAGACTCTTGAATGTTGAGAACAAACTGAGGACTGATGGGTATGGGGGGAGGGGAAGGGGAGTGATGGGCATGGAGGAGGGCACTTGCTGGGATGAGCACTGGGTATTATATGGAAACCAACTTGACAATAAACTATTTAAAAATTTTTAAAAAAAGATCTTAGGAGGTGATGAAACTTGGGCTGGCTGTTCTGGTCAGAACTGGGGCTGCAGAAATTATTAGAAATCATGTGGCACAGTGCCCCACGACCTTGGTGGTGAGGACTCGCTACATAATTGTCAGGGCGCAGCGCAAAATGAAAATGTGGGGCTCCTGTTCTTTGCTCATTTTTCTGTTTGGTTGTCACTTTTAAAGTTTATTTTAGGATGTCTTTTTAGTTTAAGAAAGTTAGCACTTTGTCTAAATTTCTAAGTGTGCCTTTCATCTTTAACTTTATTTAGAGTGGTTTGTCATCAGACATACTTTATTTTTATATAGTCTACTATATCAATATTTCCTTTATGGTTTCTACTTTTGCTCCAAATTTAAAAAGATCTTTCCCATTATTTTTCGTGGAGATTGAGATCATCAGATTTGAATCTTTAAACAATCCCATTGGCTACTGTTCAGAAAACAGAGGGAGGGGGCAATTCTCAAGATTGTGGACAACAATGAGAAAGCGAATGCAAGAGTCCATATGAGTGATACTAATAGCCGTGTTCATGGTGATGGCAGTGGAGTTGGAAAACATGGACGGCCTCAGGATCTCTTCAGGAGGCAAAATAGTAGGCAATAGATTGTATATGGTGAGGAGACAGGCTTTTGGGTTGAGCAAATGGATAAAGGATATCATTCACTAAGATAAGAAAGCCTAGGAAGGAACCAATTTTTTCTTCTTTCTTTATTTTTTAATGAATTAAGTTTTGTGGTGCAGGGAGTGTGGTCTTGTACACTCTAGTTTTTGGTGGTTTTAAGACCTCCTTAGGGAATGGCTGGGCCCACATCTCAGGTTCCTAGAGGATGGGATCTACCATGAAATGGTTCATGGTAATCAATGTCTTGGGCATGGACGATATTGTCTATGAAGACAGAATGGAGTACAAAGAAATGGGAACCTTGGAAGAGCCTTGAAGAACTCCCAACATTTCATGGCTGGGCACAAGAGCACGGGCCTAGTGGCTCTGAATGCTAGCCAGCCTTGGATGCTGTGTGCTCACCAGGGACTAAGAGATAGGATGTGTCTGGAGCTGTGGCAAGGGTGCCCTGTGGCTGGGCTGGATGCCCCGGGGGGGAATGTGCAAGGGTAACACTGGAGATCCCATTGGGCCTGGCAGTTCAGTCTACCTGGACACTCTGGGACATCTCACATTTGGTACATTTTTCTTTCTGTCTTTGTTACCATTTCTGCATTATGAGGGGGAGATTCAAAGAGCAGATTCCTCTCACTCTTCCCCAACACTGACATCAAGTGTTTTCTTGCCACCTTAACTCGTTAGTGATGCAAAAAGACTTATTCAAGAGAAATATGCTTTGTTCTTTCCAGGCAAGATGGTAGAATACATTAAAGACGCAGCATTTATACTTCCAAATTGGGGTGTGAATAACATGGGGAAAAGGTTTTTTTCAGCATTTCTACCTAAACACCTGTTATCGTTTTTTCTTGCTGTTCATGTGGTGTCATGGAAACAGCCTCGATGTTAAAAATATCTAGACCTTGGTTCAAACCCCAGCTCTGTCTCCTGCTACAGCTGCACCTTAAGACAAGTCACTTAACCTTTAAGTCTTTTCTCATCTACAACATGAGGATCATCATACTCATTGCTCCAGGAGAACGTGAGAACAGAAAGAGGAATTGAGAAAGAGAACCTAGCAGAGGGCTCATCACCAACAGGTCATTATCACCCTCAGCGTCTCTCCTCTCCTCTCCATCATCCACGCTCGGGTCGTAAACAAGCCTGCTCGGTCTCACGCACACATGCTTCTTTGCTTCCATCACAAAACCACTGAAAGCCTCTGTATTTCCCTTTGAGCAAAGAGGATTTCCCCGGTGAAATGGTGGGTCGTGTTGTAATTATCTTTGTTGCTGGTTCCTGCGGAACCGTAGTTGATGAGTAAATATTCAGAGCTGGAAGGGATCAGTCTTCACGGTCTGAAACATCCATGCATTCAGAGAAAGAAGACAGTGGGCAAAAGTGTGGTGGGAAGGGGAGAGGGGAATTAGGAAAGGGCTAGCCTGTGTCCTATGGCTGGAGCTGGACCCAGGTCTTCCGGGACACTCCGGCAGGTTCGCTGGTCTTTGGAGAACATCTCTCTCTCCCCCCGCCCCCCCCCCAACTGTCCCTTCCACCTGGAGAAAAACCTGTGAAATTTCTTCTCTAACGTCTGATTCATGCACATCTTGTTTCAAAACCTTTGGCCATGAGACCACACCCGACTCAGACATTCCAGTCCTGCCACATTTGGGGAAAGAGCAGCATCCTGTGTGGGTGGAAAAGGTCCGTAGATTTACACCGCGTCCCAAGCTCTGGCAGTTGCTTGCTGATGGAGTGGCTCCTGCCAGGCATTTGCCTTCCCCGGGCCTAAGAGTCCTCACCTTTCAGACGACAGACGGATGTGGCTGCCTTTTGACTTTGGGGATCCCCTCTGGTTCTCAGGAGCTATGATCCTAGAAGCCTAGAGGTGGTCGTAACCTCAGTGGTGCTGGTACCGGTGTTCCAATCCCATACGGATCCAACTTCCATATTTGCAAATCTCCCGTTTTTATTATTTAGATCTCACTGTGCAGCAAAGCATGTATTACTGGTGAATTGATGCTGGCGGCACAGCACTCTGCTAAAACGATTGTTTAGCACTGAGTGGAAGAAAACGCTGCAGTGACTAGTACAGTATCATTATGTAACAGAAAATTAAAAATCCGATAATTTGATTGGAAGTCTCAGGTGAGTTTTTTATATAAAAATGTTAACCTCAAGTAGCTATAAGCAGGTAAATGTTTTATTCATCCCACTGATACGAAATAAGTGCTTATGATATAAATTATGTATAATTAATACCCCTGGGGTAAAAAAAATGTATGCTAATAGGTTGTCGGTTAATTAAGGAAGGAAAAGGAGGTAAACAAAGGTGATTACAATTTGTCCTGGGACCATAAACAGAAATCGTGCCTTAAATAATCACTATGAAAAAATACATGATCCAGCAAATCCTTCCTTTCCACATGGAGCAGCTGCCTAATGGTTACAGCCCCTGTTCTGTGGCCAGGCCTGGCCCTCCCAGCCACTGGGGCATGGCCGAGGTGGCCTTTTATGAGCAGCCCTGGTCTCTTCATGAATGTTCTCTGTTATATAGCTGTTTGGGAAGCCAGAATCTTCATTAAAAGAAAAAAAGAAGACATCTAACTGATGACAACATGCAAAAGAATATCCACATGAAATGGCAGTCATGCTTCTTGGCTAATTTCATCCTCTACTTTGAAACTGGGTGGCAGATGCAGGGCGTTTGCTCCCACGTGTGGCTGGGTGACGTTGCAGTGATGAATGGTGTGGGCCAGAAAGAGGTGTCATCGAAGTATCTCTGAGCCTTCTTCACTACTCATTCTTCTTCTCTCCCTCTTTCCTTCCTTCCTTCCTTCCTCCCTCCCTCTTTCCTTTCTTTCTTTCTTTCTTTCTTTCTTTCTTTCTTTCTTTCTTTCTTTCTTTCTTTCTTTCTTTCTTTCTTTCTTTCTTTCTTCCTATGTTTTTATTTATTTCTGAGAGAGAGAGACAGTGTGAGCAGGGGCGGGTCAGAGAGAGAGGGAGACCCAGAATCTGAAACAGGCTCCAGGCTCTGAGCTGTCAGCACAGAGCCCCACGCGAGGCTCGAACCCACAAACCGTGAGATCATGACCTGAGCTGAAGTCAGACGCTTAACTGACTGAGCCCCCCAGGCGCCCCTCCTTCTTTCTTTCGACAAACATTTATTAATCACATGCTCTGTGCTAGGCATGGAGGATACAAATGTCCTCTGTAGGCTGTCAGTCTTGTCTCTTTTCCTCTCTCAACTGATGGTCTTCACTACTGATGAGGTCTGGATATTCAGATGAAAATATCTAGCAAAGAGCTGGGTAAGAAAATTTGGAGCTCTGTGGGAAAATTTGGCAATAATAAAAAAGGTTCATGGGCGCCTGGGTGTCTCAGTCGGTTAAGTGTCTGACTCTTGATTTTGGCTCAAATCATGATCTCAGCGCCATGAGATTGAGCCCTGTGTTGGGTTTTCTGCTGAGTCTGCTTGGGCTTCTCTGTCTCTGCACGTCCCCCCACTTGGGCACGCACGCGCAGACTCACACCTACACACACGCACACACACTCTCTCTCTCTCTCTTCATAAAATAAATAAATAAAAATAAAGATTTAGGTTATCTGAATGGTATGTGCAGGGATCTAAAAGGCGCTATCCAGGGATCATGAACATGCAGGTGCAGGAAGACACAGAGCTCAGCTGGAAAGGACAACCAGCCAGCAAGTCAGAAGAGTACTTGGAGACCAGGTGTCACAGAAACGAATGGACCCAAGAAGGAGGAAACCATCCACAGTGTCACTGGAATGGAGAGGCCCCGTTGATACACAAAGATGTGTCCTCAGTGGATTTTGAACTTACACGGGCATGGCGGGGGGCAGGAACGGCAAGGTGGAGGGTGCGGGCTTGGCTGCTCTATGGAAGACAGGTATTCAAACCAGTGAGAATGACCATCGAAGAAGTTTGGAGACAAGATGGGGGAGAGGGCTTAGATGATGAAATAGATTTGAGAGGTCAGTTGAGAGAGCACTTCACTTCAAGAGGGATGCACGAGACGGTACTGAAGACACATGAGTTTTTAAAAGATGTTAGAAAGAGGCCTGGAATGAATTTGGGAAAGCATTTTGGGCACACAGGGAGGGTTTGTCTTCCAAGAACACAAGGTCGTCGTCCACCTCTGGGGCACAAGAAAAGTGAAAGGTGCTGAGGATGCTGTGAAACTCTCTGTAAGCATGTGGGCCTCGGCGTTGGCCATGACCCATTGGCCTCAAACCCCAGTAATAGGAGTCCATGATTAAATGCCAGAACTAGGGTGAAGGAAGTTGGGCGAAAAACTAGGATCTTGGTGAGTATTGAGAATTGCCACAGAGGGGAAGGAGAGGAAGTTGACCCGGGACTGGAAAATGGCCAACTGCATCTCAAGTGCAAGTTCCTATCATGTACAGCTCTTCCAAGCCCTCACTGAGTGCTCAGTCTTCCCTTCTATTATCCAGAAGAGATGGAAGGTTTTCAAGGGGGAATTCCTTTATCTGGTTTCCCATTGGCTCCTTGCAGTGGGTGGTTAGAATGCCCATTTTACCAAATTCTTTCCTGCAACCCTGTAAGTATTATTTCTTTTCATTTTTTTTTTCAAGTGAGGAACCAGTGTTTCACCTGATTCCCGAGACTGACAATGTTCTAGTTTTGCTGGGTGACCAGAAGACATTTCTGTGTAAGAAGACCCATAGGCAGCCATCAGCCCCAAACATTGTTCTTGTTTCTGTCTAGTACCTACAATGTTTTTAAGCTCTTCCTGAGAAAAAGATGTGATGCAGGAGGGACATATCTTGTGTCTGTTGGGTTATACATTTTGATGGAGGTCGTTACAAGGAACCACAGAAAAGTGGTTGATGGATATTACACGCTGAGGGCAGAGATCCAATAATCATAGATCTTTGCCATCTTTGAGCAGAGACGAAGACGTTCCAACACTTGCATATCACCACCAATATTAGCAATGGTTTGAATGGGTTAATGTGTACAGACTCAGAATAACTTCTGAAATACAAATGGGAGACCAATGGTACTTTAGAAAGCTAAAACGGGAAATTCCCGGTACTTGGTATCAGACAGACTTTGAGGTAGATAGTTCTGACTGACACACATGGGTGGCTCTGAGCAAGTTGGCTAACTTGAATCTCCCCATCTGTGAAATGAGGATAATGATTCCCACCTCCTAAGATAGTATAAGATTAAAATGAGGAGACTATCAAGGTGGCATGTTTATTTGTTTAAGTTTATTTTTTAAGTTTATTTATTTATTTATTTATTTATTTATTATTTAGAGAGTTAGAGAGCAACCCAGTGAGAGGCAAAGAAAGAGGGAGAGAGGGAAAATCCCATGCAGGCTCCACATTATCAGTGCAGAGCCTTACATGGGGCTCAAACCCATGAACTGTGAGACCATGACCTGAGTCAAAGTCAAGAGTCAGACGCTTAACTGACTGAGCCACCCAGGTACATTTAAAATGAGGTCAGTAGAATCACGAGCCTGTTGTCTATCACCTGATGAAGAGGAACACCATTTTCACTGTACTTGAAAATATCCATCATTGTCACCTTCATCATCATCTTCATAATCATGGCCCTGAAACTTATTATCTGTGAACTTCAGGCAATCTACTCTGTTAGGAAATTAGATGCCACTCTCCAGTCAGAGGTTTGTTAATGTAAGCATTTATCTAAAGTTTTATGTTCACTATGAACATAAATATTGATACACAAATATTGAGAGTGAAACTCAATGAAACTTCACAAACTGAATATGCCACGCAACAAGAAGCCAGATTCACAAAATGTAACCCCTGTACCCCTCAAGAATAACCTCTCTTGAGCCATTATCTCCTCCAGAGTAATCACTACCCTAACTTCTAAAATCACAGATTATGCATTCTGATTTTTAACTTTTATACAAATGAAATTATCGAAGTATGTATTCTTTTACATCTGAGTTCTTTTGATTGTGATTCATCCATCTGTTGGGGGAAATGATAATTATTTCATTCTTATCACTTTATAGTATTCCATTTATGAATATGCAACAGTTTATTCTACTATTGATTAGTAGGTCTGGGTTTTTTTTTTCCAATATGAACCTATTCAAATATTGGTGCTGGGAATATGCTTGAAGGTATGTTTTTTAGGGAATACACAGGGACATGTCTATTGACATAGAATACGAATCCTACATACATACGAATTCTAGTCTAGATGCAACTCTTGGTTTTATCTGTCTTTTAAGTTAGAGACTTTCTCTCCTGTGATTTGTATTTATCTGATCATCAGTGAAGCTGAGCACCTTTTAACTTGTTTGTTTTCTGGGTTTTGCGATTCAAATATTGTTTTCTCTTGTGCCTATTCAAGTCTTTCTATTGACTGGAGTGTGTCTGCCTTTTTCTTATTGATTTTTAAAGGTTCTTTATATATTCTGGATAGTCTTTTGTCTGATATATGTCTTATGAATATATTTTCCTACTCCATGGCAGGCTTTCTACTTCTCTCCAAGGTGTATTTTGATATTCAGAAGATCTTAATTTTAATGGAGTTCTATTTATCAATTTTATCATTTATGGCTAACGTGTGTGTTTGTGTGTGTGTGTGTGTGTGTGTGTGTTATTGAAAGTTTGCTTACCCCAATGTTACAAAGAAGTTATTATATGTTTTCTTTTAAATATTTATTGTTATGCTACTTACATCCAGATCCACAACCATCTGAATTTGAATTTTGAGGATGGTATGAGGCACAGGGTCAAGATTCATTTCTCTCCAGCATGGACATCCTATTGACCCAGCACCAGTTATTGAAAAGATGACTCTTTATTCATAGGAATATTTTAATACATGAAATTAAAACCTGACAAACCATTTAGAAGGGCTAGGGGTAACAAAGAATGTAAAACCATTGCCAAAGTTCTCTGCTTGAACACTAACGGAGCAGAAGCTTCTGAGAAGTGGATGGGAACCCACTTTCCACCTGGACTCTTAGTGGCAAGTGCAGTTGTACCTCTAGCTGTGACTGTGGATAGAGAATTCTTTTTTTAAATCTTTTTTTATGTTTTTATTTATTTCTGAGAGAGAGAGAGAGAGACAGCATGAGCAGGGGAGGATCAGAGACGGGGGAGTCACAGAATCTGAAATAGGCTCCAGGCTCTGAGCTGGCTGTCAGCACAAAGCCCAACGCAAGGCTCGAACCCACAAACCGCGAGATCATGACCTGAGCCAAAGTCGATGCTTCACTGACTGAGTCACTCAGGCGCCCCTGTTGCCAGAGTATCCTGACTCCTGCTTCCCTTCTGAGGTCAGAGGCACTTGAACACTTATGGGGCAAGGGATTCTGGGAGATGCAGTTCGAGGGCTCTTCTAGGGGACCTAGTGAGGGCTAGAGAAGGGGGCAGTGATGATGCCAAACTGAAAACACAGGTCAGCATAGGCGCTTAATGTTTTTATGCTTCAGATGAGGAAGTTAAACTTAAGGTTGGATTAGCGAGTCTCTAAGGACTTCCTGGCTCTAACAGTTATCAAGAGTGTTCAGTATTAGTAAACCTCTATCAGTAGGTTTTATTCATTCTTGCAGGTGTTGTATCCTAGGCCAAGAACAGAAAACTAAGAAGGGAAGTTGCTTTCCGTAGAGGCGCTCTGAACACCCCTGAAATAGGGGCTCACAAACACATGCTACAGTGCAGTAAGGTAATGGCCGTGACCGTAACATACTGTAACGTGACTGTAAACATACGAAGTGCTACAGAGTGTAGGCAAAGGAACAGCCAGACCAGCCTGCAGGGTTGCCGCACGGGGTCCCGCCTGGGGGATTGTGGGGATTGTGAGCCGAAGGGAAGAACAGCAGGTGCATTCAGGAATGCCTGTGTTACCTGGGAAAAACGCAAACTCAAGCTTTGTTTCCTTTTATCTTGAATCTTTTGAGGAAAACCACAGGTGCCTTCAAGGAAACAGATGGAAGTTGTAATCTGTTGTGTGTAACAGAAGCATTAGGCAGTGTTTGTGTGGCTTTGGGCAAGTTCCTGGCTTTTTGTGCGATGCTCTTCTCTTTCAGTAAAATATCCACATTTCTTCTTTCCTCTTGGGGCAGACTTTCTGGGGCTCTTGAATTTTCTCTTCCTCTTCACCCATTTGCAATCACAAATCTCGAGGCGCCTCGGCTCACTAGGTCGATTTCAGTGGTGTCTGGATTGGTTTTTTCTTCCTTATAGGTTTCTCTCCAGAACCCTTGGGAAACGGGGTGGAGTGGAGGCAGAGAGGGGGAGAAGGAACTCGGGGAGGGAGTCAGTCAATCACAGCATATTTCAGTGATTTCGCATGGATTGCGAAGTGTTGAATCATGAGGAGGTTGGCAAGAGGGTCTGCTCCTCATGAGGTCTGGTTAATATTAGGAATTATTGCCTCAAACACCGCAGGTGTGGATCGATCCCTTTCAGTCCCAGTAAATGGGGCTGCAACTGCCTTTGACAGCCTCAAAGCCACACAGAGCTCATGCCCCAGGGCGGACAATGACGTGGGGGAGTTGCTGATTTTAGGATAGAAAATTACAATGCTTATATAGTAAACAGCACCTGGAAGTTTACTAATGATTTTTACAATTAACAGCAGCAGTGTGCTCTGATTATTCATGCACGCTTTCTATGAAAGAAAAGAAAGGAAGCAGATGTTGAAAAAAGTCACATGGCTTAGATCGTACTGGGGGTTGGGCAGTGAAAGAAGGATGGACGGGTAGGGACTGAAAGAAGGGGATGATGTGAGGTCGAGGCTGCTTCCTCTCATCCTTTAGGCTGTCACTTGCAAATTGCCACCTTTGGAATCTGGAAAGTAACCTTGAGACATGCTTGGGATCTTATGGCTCTTTTCTCCACGATCCATGTTTAAAATCCTATATATTTTACAGTGTTGGAGCAATTTTACAGAAGCATTCGGTATTCACCAGAAACACACATTATTGGGCATTTCTGTATTTCCGTACCAAGGACTGGGCAGGAAGCTGGCTGAAATCTTCTAGATCTCACCAGGTGGGCTCCTGGTTAATTTCAGAAAATTCCTATTTTTCTACCAAGAAATTATCTGTATTGTATTTTCAAGCTTGAGGACTGCTTCCATTTTTCTTCACCCACCACTGATCATTTTTTTAATCCTTTGCTCAGCCTATGGTAAATTTCATTTCCTCTATCCTTGTATCTATTTACTTTGTATATTGAAAAGATGATGCAGCAATATTAGATAGTGTTCTGAAGAATTAAATGTGCTCTTATCTCAATACACACATGCAACAGATAATGTCATTTTTCGTATTTTATCCTGGTCATTGTCTATGCAAAGACTTATGTAGTAGCAATCACAGGAAAATGTTATTTGTATATTGCCTTTTTAAATTTATAAAAACAAATGGAAGTGTTTTCTATTTTCACATGGAAAAAATATTTTGCTTTCATGTACAATAATTAACCAATCATTGGTGAAGAATTTTGTATTATTTTAGGCAACACTATAGTGAACACATTTGAGTAGATGTTTACTTCTGTTACATTGTTCCTTAGGGAAAATTCTAAATGATGGGATCATCTGGTCACAGGAAAGCAATAACCCTAAAAGGACTCTGGCTTCTTGTTACTCTTTTGGCCTGGAAAGTATCCTCAGGAAGTGTTTATACCAAATTCAGCACAGATTTATCAACACTGGAGTGACTACTTGTGTGTGAGTGTGTGTGTGTGTGTGTGTGCACGCGTGCATGTGTGCTAATTTCTCCTAGTATTGATAACCAACTGCTATTACAAGGTGGTTTCTCATCTGAATATTTTTAATTATTGGCCAAGAAAATGTCTTTTTAATTTTTTATTTATTGAATTTTTTTCCATATGTCAAGGGAATTTTCATGCTTTCCCATTTATCCACTACAGAGATTTTCTTTAAAAATTGCAAATATAAAATTTATATATATATATATATATATGTATACATATATTGATATACTTTTTTCTCCTTTCATTTTGTTCCACTAATGCTTAGAACTATCCCTGGCACAAAGATGGTACAATAAAAGTACTTGTTGGATGACTTAGTAGGATACACATACATGAAATCTCTGTCAATTCCTAAATATTTGGGAACAAAAATATCACATGGCAAATACCCATATATCACAAAATTCCCATGGCAGCAACAGAAGGTAGAAGAGAGGGTATAGTGCCTGGAAAAAAAGGGAATCATTGCCCACAGACTCGGGAAGAGACGGACTGATTAGGCTTTGATTGTGGTTTTGGTTTTGTCTCATGCTTCCCCAGATGGATGTCTGCTGGCCCATTACCATCAACTGAGTAAGACAGCATTGTGCCCGCCCCCTCTCCTCTAGACCAGAGGCTAGTCCACAGGAGGCAGCGGCCTTGGCATGGCCCTGAGCTCCACCTCCACCCCATGTGACATGCAGTTACAGAGAGGCAGTTAGTGGCAGGGCAAGAGTCGTGCCTGGGGGCTGGGGTTGGAATAAGGGGCAAGAAATATTTAATAATAGCATAGGGGACCTGGGACCTGGAGCTTAGGCTAGGAGTTAGGAGTTTCCTATGACTTCCTTCTTTCCGCAGTCAACAGTTCCGCATTTATCTAAGGGCCACCCATGCTCCCCTGGGTAACCCTGAGAGAAGGGCTACTTTGGGAGGACCCAGTGGAGTCCTGGCCAGAGTAACCGAATGGATCCATTTTAAGTGTGTGTAGCATATATCCAGCCCCCAAACCCATCTCAGAAGTTAATAAGAAGTCTCAGCTACGTGAACCAAAGCGACAAGATTTTAACTTCAGGAAATCACATTTTATGCTAAGCCAACAAGGAAAAGGGCCCAACTTGAGTCCTAATGTAATCAGATCCTGTCGCTTTCTTAGGTGTGCAAAGCTGTGCTGAGGGCTGGCCCATGGGAGCATAAGCGGTCTTGGGTCCCTCTCTGTCCGTGAAGAGGTTGAGATGGAAGAGAGGAGATGGACCTTGGTGGAAAGATAAAGCTCTTAGAGGTGTCAGCTCCACATGGAAGAGGCCTTTATTTTTTTTAATTTTTAATGTTTTATTTATTTTTGAGAGAGAGATAGAGACAGTATGAGCAGGGGAGGGTCAGAGAGAGAGGGAGACACAGAATCGGAAGAAAGGCTCCAGGCTCTGAGCTGGCTGTCAGCACAGAGCCTGATGTGGGGCTTGAACCCATGAACCGTGAGATCATGACCTGAGCTGAAGTTAGACGGTTAGCCAACTGAGCCACCCAGATGCTCCTGTAAGAAACTTTTAAAAAGGCAACTGTATAGGGTGCCTGGGTGGCTCGGTCAGTTAAGCGTCTGACTTCGGTCTGAATCACGATCTCATGGTTGGTGGGTTTGAGCCCCGCATTGAGCTCTGTGCTGTGCAGAGCCTGCTTTAGATTCTCTTTCTTTCCCTCTCCTCTGCTCTCCCCCACTCGCGCTTTCTCTCTCAAAATAAATCAGTCTCATAAATAAACTTAAAAATTAAAACTAAAATTAAAAGGCCATGGAAAAGAATTAGCTCTTGGAAATGGCAGTTTTCCCATTGGATAGAATATGGCTTTGCCCTTGCTTTCGTTCCTTAACTGATTTAATTCTCACAACCCTGTGAGGTAAGTAGAGTTATTACCCCTGCTGTATAATAAGGAGACTGAACCTTGTAGCAGTGATGGTATGGAGACCCTTATCTCTTAAACATCAAGGTCCCTGATGCAACCATTATGGCACATTGCTTTATTAGTCAGCATATGATAGAAATACAGACACAACACTATATTTTCAGGAAGAGAATTTTTGGTTCAAATCTTTTATTAAAAAAATAAAACAAAATAAAGATGCATGATTTCCAAATTACTAAGGTTAAATAGGATGCTTGTGAGTATCGTCTATTTTGCAGGTCTTTGCTCTACTTTCTGGAAGAGACAGTGTCGTGGCAAGAGCAGATTGGTGTGCCCTACCTTGTGACTTTTCCCGACATCCAGGAAAAATACATTCCTAGCCTCCCCTGCAGTTAGGACAGGGCATATAACTACATTTTGGTCAGTGGAACATTGTGAGGAGGCAAAGTCTCCCAGTTTAAGAACTAGGCTCAAAACACTTCCTGAAAATAGTTGCAAACAGAGAGGGGGGGAGGCAAACCGTAAGAGACTCTTAAATATAGAGAACAAACTGAGGGTGGAGGGGGGGGGAGGGAAAATGGGGGATGGGCATTGAGGAGAGTATTTGTTGGGATGAATACTGGGTGTTGTATGTAAGCGATGAACCATGGGAATCTACCCCAAAAACCAAGAGCACACTTTACACACTGTATGTTAGCCAATTTGACAATAAATTATATTCAAACAAACAAACAAGCAAGCAAGCAAATGCTTCCTGAGCTGCCTCTGGCTCCCTTTCTCTTACCGCCTGGTCCAGGATTCCAGGTTGTGCCGCTGACAAAGCTGCAGACAGAGGAGAGCCCTGGAGCGGCGGGGTCCTTTGCTGAGAATAAGCACTTAACTGTGCTGAGTCATGCAGACTTGATCATTGTGTTAGCAGCTACTCAGTACTAATTACTCTAACTCTTAAAGGGAAGCCAAGACATTGGTGATTCCATTTTGCTGAAGAATAATAGGCAATTGTCAGTCTATTTCCCCCACTTCCTATAACACCTGGTGATATTAAGGGGTCCCTGACTAGTTTGCAGACCCCTTATGCGCAGGGATTTTGTACTAATCACTTTTGTATTTTGTGATCTCCCTTTCTCCGGGCATGGTGCCTGGCTTATAGAAGATGATCAGAAAGTGTGTCAAGAGAAATCAGTGAAGGACCAGATGAGTCATAACTTTAGTGTGTTCCCACCAAATGCATTTTTAAAATACACTAAATATTTTTAAATGCCATTTTTAAAATTCTTGAAGGCTAATTATGACTTAATTTGTTGACTTGCTCAAAACTGATAAGCAACTTAAAAGAGGGCTAAAATACTATTCTGTACAAATAAAATAGACTTGTTTGCTTTTTATTAATGTCAAAATTCTATTTTTGATTAACTATTCATTCTTCACCATTTGCATCAGCCCAAATTCTACAGCCTACACGTGGAATTGTAGTCTTGATCACACGTCTTCCTTCTTTTTTTTTTTTAAACTATTTTCATTTANGGGCGCGGACGCCCGGTGTCTGCGCGGCTCTTTCAGGGGCCCCAGCCGCCCGGGAGTCACAATGGCGGCAGGCGCGCCGCTGCTCTGAAGTCCAGCCGCCAGGAACAGCACAAAGAAGCAGTTTGTGTGCTCAGACCCCCCCAGGACCAGTTGGCGCGAGGGGACCTGGTGTGCAGGTATTTGGCAAGTACGGTCTTTCTATGCACCGAGCGGAGGTTTTTCTCCCCCCAGCGGAGGTTTTTCTGTTTCGGACTCTCTCCTTTTCCCCTCTCACTCCCCGTAGAGGGTAGAGGGGGATCGCCTCCCACCCTGGAGTCTCCGATCCCGGCCCGATTTTATCTTCCCCGGTTCGCACTCACGTTAGAAGGCTCTCTCAGTGGATTCTGCGTCCTTTGTCTCCCAATCTCTCAGGTTTTGTAAGGTTTCCAATGGCTTTAGATCTTTTCTGTGTGATGTATGGGCGCGAGTGCAAGTACAGAGCTCCTTACTTCTCCGCCATCTTGCCCCCTCTCCGCCACATGTCTTCCTTCTGATAAATCTGAGATGTTCTGTGCTCCTCAGTCTCAGGAAGTTCGGTCAACCCAATGTCTCATTATCTTACAGAGCCAAAGGCAGGCTGTGATGTCCCTGGGCCTATGATGGCCTTTGAAATAGGTCCTTTGTTAGTTTCACGTGTGTGTTTTCTTTTATAATTTAACCAGTGTGTGCATATAAACCCATAAATTTCATTTCCTAAACTGTCTTCTCCTCTGCGCATTTTTATCCCTCTGATTTTGAACATTCTGAAAATGGCTAGCACAGAGTATCTCAATGACCAAATGTATGTCACAACAACGCTGCACAAAATGGAATGAGTGACCTGAGCCCTCCTCTTAGTGACCCTCCCCCCACCCAAAGATTGGACTCTTATTTTGTATTACCAATAATTGTTATGAATAACAATAATGAAAAAATACAAGCAATTCAAGAATATAAGAGCGCTAAAGATTGTCCGTGAAACCTCAGCCTTTTGGCTATGTGTAACCCCAATGGCATATTATTGATGGATAAAGAATCAGAGTGGTTAGGGCATTATTCATTCATTCCATACATATTTGCTGATCACCCTCTAGGGGTCAAGGACTGTGAGGGACATTAATGTCACAAAACCAGGGGAGGCAGTCTTTACCCTTAACTGCTCAAGTTTAATGTGAATGCAATCTTGGGAATTCACCACTTCAGCAGGAACGGTCTCCAGGCCTTACAGGCTACTCTCCTAAGATATGACTCAGCCCAGAACAAATATGAATGCAGCTTGGAAGGTGGTTTTTACTGTTAGAAGTTCTATTCCTTGTTTTCACGGATGCCCCAACGACCAAAACTGAATGTAAAAATTTGACTTGTCCTTTTATTAAATACCTTCTTACCTTACCAACCAAATAATAGAGGCTTCAGGCTAGTACAATGTTTAGGAGAATGTAAACCACAGAACTACAATAGACAAGGATGTCTTCTGTGTGTTTGTAGCTGCTCCATGATAAGCTCAGAGAGTCCCAAGTCTTCTAGTGATAAGCATCTAGTGATCCCTCTAGAACTCTGCTGGCTCCCTCCTCTGTCTTCTTGGCTGTGAATCCTTCTCCTGAGGCCAGATACCGTTCTCCATGTTTCAGGGAGTTCTCTCCCTACAGTTTGACTACGGGGAAGGGCACTGCCTCGTGTGGCTCCAGAAATTGGTTCACATACCTTTTGTGTTTTAAAGATTGAAGAACGGGACTTGGGACCAGTAAACCTGGATTTGAACTCTATCTCCATCACTCTAGCTGTGTGGCTTTAGGCAAGATATTTATCTTCCTTTAGACATTCAACTTTAGCTTCCTCATTTTAAAAAGCAAAGATGATGAAGGGCACCTGGGTGGCTCAGTTGGTTAAGCGCCTGCCTCTCGATTTCAGCTTAGATCATGATCTCACAGTTCATGGGATCGAGCCCCAATTCAGGCTCCACACTGACAGCATGGAGCCTGCTTGGGATTCTCTCTCTCCCTCTCTCTCTCTGCCCCACCCCCTGCTTGTGCTCTCTCTCTCTGTCTTTGAAAATAAATAAACATGAAAAAAATTAAAAATAAAAAGCAGAGATGAAATTGCATAAAAGGGCACCCAGCAAAGCCTCTCATGCAGAACAAGTGCCCTCAAAAGGCACTAGCCCATCTCAGTGCTCAAGCTGCCTCTTTGATAGCAAGGAGACAGTATGCTATGCTGTGAAGAAATTAAACTCTGCTAAGTGTCTTATGTGCACTGTCTCACTTTACCTTCCTCACAAACTTATGAGAGAGGTGCTTTTGTTATCCAGAATTCATGGATGGGAAAACTAGAGGCAAAGAGAGGGTGAGAGAACCTTACTCCATTTCACCCAGCTTGCAAGTGGTAAAGTCAATGTTTAATCTCAGGCGTTTTCAACCCAGAGCCCTTGCTCTTTTTAAACTTTCAAGGTTGTCTCTGTCACTCATGTGCCTCTATTTTTTCCTGGTGACAATTATTGGACATCGAAGAGCAGGAGAGAGAGAGAGAAAAGAACACACACACACACACACACGCGCGCGCACGCATATGCACACACAACACACATGCCCACACTATGCTTGATGGGAGAGCCATGTATCTGAGCATGACTTTTCCTCTCTAGTGTTTCATGTTGTTCACCCTCAACACCAAGGCTGTAGCACTGCCAACAGCTGTGGCACGTACACAGCTCTCTGTAATGCACACATTACAGATCTCATCTCACTCTCCTACCATTTCTGCAAGGCAGGAGACAGGTGCCCAGGCTTCACATCTGTGTGGATAGTTGTGCAGGTCTTACCCCTATGTGGCATCTTGCAAAAAGACAGGGAGATGAATCAGATCACCCCCTATGAGGCCTTTCCATGGTAGGAGGGAGCCAGGAAAGCCTGCTCTGGACTTGCAGACCGGGACCCGTGCGATGCTTTGTTGGTTGGTTTCATTTTGTCATTTTGATTTCAAAGCACACTGACTCTAGAGCTTCCTTAATGCTGAGGTGACGATGGGCCACCCAGACTGGCTAAGCTCCTCCCTTGTAGTAGCTCATTTGAAGGTGGTGTTGTTGTTGTTGCTGGGTCTCTTCTTCAGACTTTGTGTACATTCACTTTACCCGTCATTACCCATTGTTCAAATCTTCCTAATAATGAAGGGGGTGTAATGTGCAATGGACTCTAGGGTCAGTTTAAGTCTTAATCTGGGGCACCTGGGTGGCTTAGTCGGTTGGGCATGGACTGTGGCTCAGTTTGTGGGTTCGAGCTTTGCTTTGGGCTCTGGGCTGACAGCCAGTTGAGCCTGGAGCCTGCTTCCAATTCTGTGTCTCCCTCTCTTTCTGCCCCTCTGCCAACTTACACTGTCTCTCTCTCTCTCTCTCTCTCTCTCAAAGGTAAATAAACATTAATTTTTTTAAAGTCTTAATCTGGATTCTGCCATCGATCACCTGTGATTCAGGGAGTTACTTCATCTTTTTGTGCCTCAGTTTACTCATCTGTAACATTGGGCCAATCCTACTGCATTAGTTTGCTGGGGCTATTGTAACAAAGTGCCATAAAACAGGAGGATTAAACAGTGGAAACTTAGTGTCTCGCAGTTCTAGAGGCTGGAAGTTCTAGATCAAGATGTTGGTGGGGCTGGTTCTCCTGGGGGCTCGGAGGGGGAATGTGCCTGGCTCCCCTTGGCTTATACATGGCTCTCACCTGTCCATCTCCCACCACAAGTGATCTCTCTCTCTCTCTCGATAAATAAATAAACTTTAAAAAAAAAGAAATTTTTCTGTCATCAAGTGTCTAGCTTGACACTCAGCCATGTTTCTGTCACGTGACTTGTCTAAGTTAAGCTGGTCTGTGGGCAAGATTTTGTCAGGTTGTTTGAGGGTGGTGTGGTCTTTGTAGGAGGCTTGAAGCGAAAAAGTGAGAAGTGCCAGGTGTTCCTGCAGACCTTCAGAAGTAAAAGAATGTGTGGGGCCTGCATTCCAGATTTAACCCCCCACTACTACACACATTCTACTTCCTTCTGTGCTCTTTAAAGTAGAGAATATTAGGGGCACCTGGGTGGCTCAGTCAATTGAGCATCCGACTTCAGCTCAGGTCACAATCTCACCATTTGTGAGTTCAAGCCCCGCATCAGGCTCTGTGCTGACAGCTTGAAGCCTGAGGCTGCTTCGGATTCTGTGTCTCCTGCTCTCTCTGCCCCTCCTCTGCTTACACTCCATCTGTCTCTCCAAAATAAATAAACATTAGAAAATATTAAAAAAATAAATAAAGTAGGGAATATTATAGAATAACAAGGCAAAAAATGCGTTTGAATTCTGTTTGGGAATGGTGTTTTCCAATTCTTATACCATTTACTCTCTCACAGAAGTTTCATGGTCTTAATATAGTAATTACTATATAAAAGAGACCAAACACTACACTTAAACAGCCTAAAGTCTGTTTTATTGATATATAACAGAATAGTACTTTGATATCAATTCTGTACTGTTCTAATGGCCTGTTATCTGCTTCGAATGTGTTCCTTCCACCTTCTTCAAAGCCTCTATTGCTGTTGATAAACATGCATATGTAAGCACACAGGTACACATACACACAAGCCAGACACACCCAAGAGAAGACAGATTCTGCCTCTACTTTCCAATTCCCCAACTATCCATGCCAGTGATTCTTGGCTCTTAAGTTTAGTGTGTATAAAATACTAGGAGTCTTTTTAAATGCAGATAGGAGACTCATACCTCCTAGGGAGCTATAACATGGGGACAAGCCCTGAATCTTTATTTTTGCCAGTGTCGCAGATAATTATAGTACAGATGACCCATGGGATAACTTTAGACAAACACCACTCTATACCCACAAATTCCGTGCCAACCGATTTCTAGATTCACCCTGCCCAAAGTAAAGCATTCCATGGGACTCCCACTGCGGCAGTGGGTAGCCTCTTTCATTCACTGACCTTTGAGGATCTTTGTCAGATGTGTTCGCTCTTCCTCACCCCTCCAGTACTGTATTGAAATGGATTCTCCTTCCCTGGCCTTCTCTTCCTCTTGGCAGTTTACTGAATCTTACTGGAGTTTCTACTTGCACTGACAACCACTATGTAAGGCATAGCATAGTATTTACCTGTGAAAGACTCTCATTCAGAGACCCACACTGTCACAGGAGAGCTGGACAGGATCTGTGACTTGCCTAATGAGATCTATCAGCTCTCTGAATGTCCTTCTCCTGAGGCACTTATCACTCTACCTTGCTTTGCGATTTGTTTAGTTCATGCTCCCAGGGTCTTAATTAGATTTAGCTTATACCTTACTAAGCACCTGGCACCAACACTAAGATCGATAACTGAATCAATACATTAATTCAGATAAAAAGCAACCATACTTCCAATCTCTCTGGCCTCGAAGACAGAGTAATAATCTATGTTCCCACTCAGCCAAAGCTAAACTTCAATGTTAAGAGACTTGCTTATCTTCTCAGCACTTAGGCATCCTTCAAGGACAGTTGATTAGTCAATGGATTGATTTGCCTGGGGAAGCAGCAGGTTTCTGTTCCTTCATCCTACGCTGAGTGGCTGCCACCTCCCACAAGGTTTGAACTCTTCCTACTGAAGGATCATGGATTCATTTAGGCATGTGCCAAATGTTTCCGAGCAGTTATTTTGCAATAGGCAATAGCCTAAGCATGAAGAAGACAATGAGGAAAATGCACCATCTCTATCCTGAAGGAGTTTATAGTCTCTTGGGAAGGAAGGAAGACGACACCAATGATTACCTGCAGCTCTGTACAAGCAACATGTGATCAACCCTTGCTAGTGGGCTAAGGAAAGAATTGGTAAGACTCTTCAGGAAAAACATGGATAAGTATGAGAAAGGCATTCTGTGTAAATAAGATCTACAAACCTAAAAGTGCGAAGGTGCAAGATACACTACAGCAATCATAAAGGACTTCAGCTAGGCTTCCCAGGAGACAGATCTTTGAGCTGGAGATGTGTGCATAGGACATTTCTTGAGGATTTCCCCCAGGATCATTGGTAGGGTTGGCCAGAGGGGGGCCTGTGAACTCAACTGCAGTTATAATGCAAGCGAATGTCCACAGAAAGCTGTGATGCTGGGACAGCCACCAGAGTTGCCCTGCTTAGGACAAGGACCACAGTGAGCAGCCCCGGGGCTCACTATCTCTGCCCCCGAAGGGCAATAACTTTAAGCTAGGTAGCTCTCTTTGGCAGAAGACAGTTCTTGGAAAGGGATTGAACTGAAGGCTGTCGGTTGCCAACATTACCAGTACCTGGTGGAATGAGTGCCTTGGTCCTTGCTAGAGGCCTGGGCAACACGCCAGCGTTCACTACAGTCAGCCCAGGAAGTACGAAATGTGAGCGTGCAGCTGCAAGTGTAGAGGTGACCGAAATGCAGCAGAGAAAGTGTCAGGAGTTAGATTAAAAAGGGCCCTGTTCATCAGAGCTGGAGGCCCATTCCAAGAGCCCTACAAGTGTGAAGAAAACAGGCAAACCAAAACCATAACCAGATTTACATTCTAGAAGGGTGTCTGGGTGTAGCATTGTGATGATGGTTTGGAAAGTCCTGAAAAACATGAGAAAATGGTTTGAGAGCTGGTTAGAAGGTAAAAGCATTAAAAATGAATGGCTGACTCTTGTGCTCAGTGAGGGAGAGGAGCCGAGTTATAGTAACTGGTGAGTGCAGAGCACTCAGTAAAGGGTACCCGGTAAAGACATAGAGCACCATACCCATTCTTGGTATCTAGAGGTTAGTTCATGTAGGAGCCCAGGTGGGAGAAGAGGTGCACTACATGTGGGGTGCATTCATCATCTAGTTGCAAAAGAATGAAGAATATGAAAGTTTCATAAAGGAAGATCTTGTTTCTTCTGTCACATGGGATGAGAAAACTACTGAGGGAGGCTGGTGGCACTGGCCTAACAAACTCGTTTTCATGATCGTCGACTCAAACTAAATTAGAATTATTACTGGTTAAGATCATGTGAACACATATGAATGCTTAAGTGTTTTTGAGGCTCTGAATTTATTGTCTTCGTGGCCTCACACTAATAGGATACTCACTTCTAGAGCAGTTCTGTTCAGGAGTGATCTAGCAGAGGAGGAAGCAGCAGAGGAATTGAGGAGAGAAATTGTGCAATTAATTAAAAGGGTATTAATTCTTGCTCCTAATTAAAAAATAAGTAAAAATAGGAATTTAACAGGTGTTTGGCCATAAAGAACATTATCAAACAATTTTTAGCCAGTAAGGGAAAAGCAGGGAAAACACATAGAAACCATTCAGAGGACATTCTTTAAGTGTCCCTCCTTAGAGATGTGACACCTTCAACACTTTAAAAATTTTTTTAAAATATTTTTCCAGTTTTGAGAGACAGAGACAGAGAATGAGCAGGGGAGGGGCAGAGAGAGAGGGAGACACAGAATCTGAAGCAGGCTCCAGGCTCTGAGCTGTCAGCACAGAGCCCGATGCTGGGCTTGAATCCATGAACCGTGAGATCACGATCCAAGCTGAAGTCAAGGGCTTAACCAACTGAGCCACCCAGATGCCCCTACCTTCAACACCTTTTAGTGGTCCTCTACTCCTCTTTCCCCAGAATGAATCTATCCTGCTCTACACAGCTAGATCAGACCTTCCATAGATCATCATAAAATGTGTTAAACCATCTGATTAAAATTCTGCATCATAACTGAACAGAGAATAAACTGGACAAAGCACATGAGCTGTCACCTTGGTTATTCCTAAAAATCAGTTTCTCATCATCTATCACTAGAATATGAAGTGCATGAGGGCAAGGACACCCCTCCTCAATTGTTCACTGGTAAATGCAGTGTTTGGATTTGTGCTGGTATAAAGCATTATTCAGTAAATGTTTGTGAATGAATGAGTCAAGAGTGAATTAATTTCTCTTAAAAAGATAAGATTACTGAAAAGGTCAAAGCACTGGCAGTTTGGAATTGTACTCTTCTGTGTGGCCAATGGTCTTTCCTTCATGACATTGGCTGTGATGCTCTCCATTAACACAAAGGTGTGGGTTCTCCTCTGTTAGCTGAGATCTGAGCATACCAAGGTTATATTTTACATTTGGTAAGTGATGTTTGTATTAGTTTCCTAGAGCTTTTGTAACAAATTACCACAGAATGGGTGGCTTAACACAAAAGAAATTAATTTTCTCACAGTTTTGGAGGCCAGAAGTCTCAAGTCAAGATGTTGGCAGAGCCATGTTCTTTTTGAAGGCACTAAGGGAGGATCCATCTTGGCCTCCTCCAGATTCTGGTGGTGTCCTGCAAATTTTCATATCTCTTGGTTTGTAGATATGTCACTCCAGTCCCTGCCTCCATCTTCACATGGCACTCTCCCTGTGTCTCTGTCTCTTATTCTCTTCTTATGAAGACACCAGCCATAGTGGATTTAGGGCCCACCTGAATCCAGGATGAACATGTCTTAACTAATTATATCTGCCAAGACCCTATTTCCAAAGCAAAGACACATTCACAGATGCCAGGGATTAGGACTTGAACATATCTCTTCAAGGGACAAAATTCAATCTACAGAAATGTTCTTGCCAAGATTGACTGCACTTAGGAATTGTATTCTTGGGGTCTGTCTTCAATGAAACCAATGTCGGCTGATTCCCCCAAATATTTCCCCAGATCTTTGTTGGATTTCTCCTTGCCCAGTTCTTTGAGATCAAATCCATGTAAAATCCCTCCATTCTCCTGAGACCTGACACCTACCAAGATATTTTTTGAAAGTAGATTAGGCATGGAAGGGACAAGACAAAAAATACTTCCGTGGTTGATGTACAAGGGATGGGGACATGCTGAAGAGGTACATTCATGAAGGACACAAGTATTTAGTGAAGGAAGAATCAGGACAGATTTCATCAGTTTTTTTCTCTATCCAGCTGTGTTTCTGATGATGGCATTGTCACTTTATTTGAATTTTACTGGGAAAATTTTATACACACACGTACACATATGCACACACACATATAATATCTTCATAATGAATTTTTTTCAATTTCAGTTTTTCCTTTAACAGGTTCTTCTGAAATATTCTTTGCCATGTACTATATTAGGTACTTGAGGAACAAGGAATGTATCAATGACCAAGTTGTACCTAAAAGGAACTAAAATATACTCATGATGTAAACTTAAAAATGCCAAAAAATAGTGTCTCTTTTATTATTATTGTTTTGAAATTAAGGCACTTCTTCAATAATTCTATAAACTTGATAAATCAAATTCATCTGTGATCTTCTCTCATGTCAAGTCTGGATTAAGCACCTACTTCTCCAATCCTGCATTTCTCTGTTCATATCCTTGCATAACATTTGGCACAATGCTTTATAAATATTATTATACTCATTTATTTCCTCCACTAGACTGGAAGTCCTTGGCATGTGATCATTTCTCTATAATGATAGTGGAATGACTAACAGACAGATGTAATTGGTTACAAAGTGGTACCAACTACAAAATGAGAGATATAGATCAAATGCTTTGGTGTTTAAAGGAGAGGGGAGGCTTGCTTTCTCTCTCTTTGTCTCAAAAAATTAATAGACTTAAAAAAGTGGGGGTGCCTGGGTGGCTCAGTCAGACATCTGACTCTTGATCTCAGCTCAGGTCATGATCTCATGATTCATGGGATCGAGCCCCACATTGGGGTCTGTGCTAACAGCACAAAGCCTGCTTGGGATTATTTCTCCCTCTGTCTCTGCCCCTCCCCCATTTCCCCCACCCTATCTCTCTCAAAAAAAAATTTAAAGGAGGGCCTCAACTATCTGTACCTGGGTTCGTTAAGGAGGGATTCTTGAAGGAGGTGAAAATTAAATAGGGCTCAAAGGATGGAGGAGAATTAGTAAAACTAATTTTCAGAAGTCATGCCACTTGACGGTAACCACAATAGTTGACACATACCTGCTCTTGCCCTTTGTCTGCTAAAAGGTCTCTAGCTTAAATACCTCAACATTTGGCCTAAAGAATAAGAATTTGTGTTTAACTTAGTCTCCTTTTACAAAGTAAAGACAACTACAGTTGTCTATATGGACTATATGGACTTCAAATTTACTACAGCTTAAGAACTTTTAGATTCTATTGCCTGGAGGGTACTGGGTTATAGTATAGAGATGATGTTGTGTTCTATTGTCAGGGAAGATACTGATATCATTTTTTTAAATTCCCAAGTGGAATTAGCCTAAAGCAACTTCCTTCTCTCTAAGATAGCAGGTGCGCTAGGCACACTCGCAAAAACCAACTGGAGAGATGATACCATGTAGTTTCATTCAGTCAAGTAGCAGCTGGCTGTAGGGTATGAGTGATGTCCCAGGGACTGAGCTGGGACAGATTTTAAGGAGCTCATAGTTTAATAAACTCAATGTATAAATAACTACAATATAATTTAGAAGTGACAAAATACTATGGGTTCTCAGAGGAATGACTTCTGGCCTTGTGCATTAGGGAAGTTTTATTAGAGGAGTCATCTGTATTTGCTGTTAAAGGACAAGTAAGTTTTGGTCATGGAAACATGATGATATTAAGGTGTTCTAGTCACATGAAGTCCATTTTTACTACCGCAGGCTTGCTACAAGGGCGTGCTTATTCTAAGGCTGGAAATATGGGTTGAGACAGATCATGGCACCCTAAGAATTATGGCCTACTGAGTAGGTAATAGGTATTGCCAAAGGTTCCTGAACTTCATTGGCATGACTAGGGCTGCATTTAAAGAAAATTTATAGGGTGTTGTGTGAGGCATGGAATGAGGAATAAAAGGAGGGGGAAGAGGCAGCCTCATTGGGTGAGGAGACTCACCCTCAGATGCTCTTATAGCAGCTCAAGTGAGAGGTAAGGGGATAGCAGCATAAACACTGGGGCAGGAAGAGGGGCCGAGTGAAGAGATTGCACAAAACTAGACAGACAACATTGCGACACATTGGTCGTAAAGAGTCTGAGAACTAAATGTAACTCACACAAGCCTCGGGATCTACTTGGTTTATGAGGATATTGGTTACCTTGTCCCTGTATTCCCAATGTCAAATCCCAGTTAAGTCCAGACCCTCCCTGCAACATTTGTCAGTCATAGGCTTTACTTCCATATGGTCACTCTCTCTCTTCTTCCAGGTCAGCTTCAGCGCTGTAGGCTTCCAATACCCCTGTTGACCTAGACATCTTACTTTGCCTCTTGACTGATTCTACCATAAATGCATGCCTGGCATGACCTGTGTATCTTCATGGATGATTTTTGAGGTCCCAGGAAAAGGCTGTGTGATCAGAGCACACGTGGCCAATGATGCTTTTGTGGGAATGGCCCGGTTCTCTCCCTACCCTACCATTCTCAAGCTCTCCACCCCCCATGTACAGTGGGATCCTCCAGATACACGAGCATTTCTTGATTATTTGCAGTTTGACCAGAGAAGCTGACTTACTATAAGTGATACAGATAAAGGCTTTCTTATATCTTATATACACAGATTTGGTATTTCCCTCTTGCAGTTGTTGCTGGTGAAGAAGTCTCCTCAAGACCATTGCTCCTGTGTCTGGTGCTGGGGTTTGGAGCCAGTGGCATTGGTAGTTGAGAAGGAAAGGTGGATGTCAAGTGGAAGGCAGCAAGGACAAACCAGAACTGAGTCTGTCCCTCACCACCTCCAGTCTCAGGGATAGGGTGCAGATCTGCTGGTGCCCTTCACTATGACACAGCACATGTGCGTGGCCCAAGACTTGGAGAAAGCTGGAGATAGGGCAGTGGCTGGAGGAGCCCACAAGGTGGATCCGCAGATGAGCAACAGCAGGCAGGAGCTACACAGAACCTGGCTCCACACCAACCCCCCAACAGAACCATGGTTGCTGCTACCTTCTGGATTCCAAGTCGCATGCAGGTTCCTTTTGTGGCAAAACTTGACTATCCAGAGGCTATTCTGGGATCACAGCTCTACCTTAGCTGAATAGATCCAGGGCAAAGCAACACACTCTTCTCTGCTTGCAGATGCCAGGCAGTGGGACTCAGTTTGTAGACTCACTGAACCAGTACAGGAAGGTGATGCAGCTCTGCCGTGCCTTCAGAAAAGCAGAAAAGGCTTCTGGGACTGCTCGACTCTCACAGATGGCTATTGATAGGAATGTGGAACAAGGGAAGGACCACTGGGTTTTTAGCACGGGAATTGTAAGCATCAAAGGGTGTGCAGCCAAGTGCGGGAGATGACATGGGAGAGATGTGCGCATCGGCATCAACACACCCCATTTAGAAATGCCACCAGAGCCATCTGCTCCTCTCTGCTGATTTGTACCTGAGACATCATTGCTGAAAAGCATTGGTTGGTTTAGAGCAGCAATTTGGAGAGCAAGGAAGGGAGAAATGTGTATATCGCATGTGCCAACTCACCTCAACTTCAGAAGTGTATGTGGCTTGGAAGTTTGACTTGATTGAGATTTCAAATACCATGAATAAAGAGATGAAGTTTTTGTGTGTTAAAGGGAGAAGGTTTTTAAGAAGTCTTTATATAGAAGTTAAAAATTATTATGAAAGAAAAGCTGGCGCACTTGGGTGGTTGAGATGGTTAAGCATTCAACTCTTTAAAAAAATTTTTTTAATGTTTATTTTTGAGAGAGATGGGGAGTGAGGTGAGGAGGAGAGGCAGAGAGAGAGAGGAAGACACAGAATCTAAAGCAGGCTCCAGGCTATGAGGTGTCAGCACACAGTCCGGCATGGGGCTAAAACGCATGAACTGTGAGATCATGACCCGAGCCAAAGACGGATGCTTAACCGACTGAGCCACCCAGGTGCCCCAGGCTCCAACTCCAAACCTTTAGAGTCCACTTGTTAATGTCTGCTCTTAACTTATGGCTCTGGAGTGTTGTGGATGTTGGGAGAAATGACACATAGGCACTAACGCGTATGAAATAACAATCCGAAAAAGATTTCCTGGAAGAGAAAGTCAAAAGTGAAACAAGAGGGAGGGAGCAGGACACAACTTGGGGTTTCTATTGCAGATGGGGTTTGGAGCCAGGGTCGGGGAACCCTCTCAGGCAGGTACGTGTATTGTTTGAAATTTCCATGAGCCACGTGTGCAGGGCCCAAACACAGGCTCCTCTCAGCTTGCTCAGATGTAGAGCAGAGAAGGCAGGGGAGGGCCAAGACTGTAAAACTATCAGCAGTCGCCAAAAATAGTCTTTTCTCTGGATTGTATGGGTGGAAGTTACTGCAGAGAGATCTTTCATAATTTTAGTGCAATAATTAAAACACCATTAAGTTATCAGCAAGGGCAGATAGAATGCCTCCAGAAGCTGAACTCATAAGTCAAACAGAAAAAAAAGGGGGGGTTTCCTTTTGTCAGAATTATTTTCTGTTCCTGCTCTCCCTGTGGCTTTGATGGGAATTTATGCTACTGATCGCAGGTAACCCTGTCTGCCTGAGCACCTGATTGATCTAACTCTCTGGAAAAGCTTATTTGTGAAGGATTTAAGCAACTTTAATAAACTCCATAAAAAAAGAAAAGAAAAAATTATTATCTGTAGAGAAAGGAAAACACCATGGATAATTTAGAGATAGTGTGTGTGTGTGTGTGTGTGTGTGTGTGTGTGTGTTTTTGTGTGTGTGTGTGTGTGTGTGTGTCTTCAGCTATATGGGAGTATACAACAATTAAATCAATTATTAGTGAAGGCTAATGAAAACATCCTTTCTGAAACTCGTAAAAAAAAAAAACAAAACCAAAAACAAATAATCTGACTAAAAGTGGGCAGAGGACCTGAATAGGCATGTTTCCAAAGGAGACGTTCATATGGGCAACAGGCACATGAAAGGTTGCTTATCACTCATCATCAGGAAAAAGCAAATCAAAACCACAACGAGACATCATTTTACACCTGTCAGAATGGTCAAAATAAAAAAAGAACAACAAAAACAAGACATCACAAGTGTTGGCGAGGATGTGGAGAAAAAAGAACCCTCTTGCACCGTTGGTGGGAATGCAAACTGGTGTAGCTGCTGCAGAAAACAGTATGGAGGTTCTTCAAAAAATTAAAAATAGAGCTACCCTACAACCCAACATTCTACTAGTGGGTATGTACTCAAAGAAAACAAAAATTCTAATTTGGAAAGATACATGCACCCTCTGTGTATTTACAGTATTTACAATAGCCAAGATATGGATGCAACCTAAGTGCCCCCTGAGAGATGAATGGATAAAAAAGATGTGAGCTCTATATATGATGGAATATTACTCAGCCATAAAAACATGGATGGACCTGGAGGATATCATGCTAAATGAAAAAAGTCAGAGGAAGGCAAGTACCGTATGAGTTCACTCATATGTTGAATTTAAGAAACAAAACAAATGAACAAACAGGAAAGGGACAAACAAACAAACAAGACACTGGGCTCTATGGGAACGAACTTGATTGCCAGAAGGGACAAGTGGGTAGGGAGATGGGGTGAAATGTAGCAAATCAAGAGAACACTTATCATGACAAGCACTGAGTGATGTATGGAATTGTTGAACCATTGTATTTTACCTGAAACTAATATAACAGTATAACACTGTATGTTAATTATACTTCAATAAAATTTTTTAATTAAAAAATAGAAATGGGGGCACCTGGGTGGCTCTGTCACTTAATTGTCTGATTCTTGATTTTGGCTCAGGTCAGGATCTCAGAAGCCCTATGTCAGTCTCTGCATTTGACATGGAGCCTGCTTAAGATCCTCTCTCTCTCTCTCTCTCTCAAAAATAAATAAAAAATAAAAAACAAAAATAGTTATATTCTGCTAATAGTTTTTAGTCACATTCCTCTTAATACACCTCAAGGAAATAATTTAAAATATGGAAAAAACATATTCTTGATGATGTTCATCACAAACTTAAAATAACAAACAAAACTAATAGTAGCGTAACTACCTAATAAGTATTGATTGTTAAGGAAACAAAAATATAGCCACGTAAATGAAATCTTAAATTTTTTTTTAATATTCTACTTTAGTTTTTGAGAGACAGAGAGAGACAGAGCTGAGTAGGGGAGGGACAGAGAGAGAGGGAGACATAGAATCCAAAGCAGCTCCAGGCTCCAAGCTGTCAGCACAGAACTCAACGTGGGACTTGAACCCATGAACGTGAGATCATGACCTGAGATGAAGTTGGACACTTAACCAAATCATCCAGGCACCCCTTAAATGAAACCTTAGATTGTAGTTTAAAAACTATGTATTTTCAGTAATACAGAAAAATTATATGATGTAATGTTTAGTGAAAAGAGCACTAGAGTTAAATTCATACTTTAACTATTGAGTTATTTGTCTACGGTAACGTTTAGACGTCGTCACAGAAAACTGGTCATAAATGATGTGCTGAAATGTTAAGTTTATATATGCATTTGTACATATGCCTTTATTTTTATATCTTCCAGGCTGTCATGTATTTTTTTTATTAAAAGAAAAAGAATAAAATAAAGCATTCTTTATTTGTGTAACACTCCTTGTGCTCTGCAAGGTGTGGGGTGATAGAGGTAAAGAACAAACAGGCAAAGAAAGGAAGATGAATAAAAAAGAAATAAAGACACAGCTTTTGAATCAATACGATGTGCCACTGTCTGCAAGGTACTGTGCATGAGTTGACTGTTTAAATCTTCCTATGGGGCACCTGGGTGGCTCAGTCAGTTAAGCAGCCGACTTCAGCTCAGGTCATGATCTCACAGTTCATGGGTTCGAGCCCCACGTCAGGCTCTGTGCTGACAGCTAGCTCAGAGCTTGGAGTCTGTTTCAGATTCTGTGTCTCCCTCTCTCCCTGACCCTCCCCTGCTCATGCTCTCTCTCTCTCTCAGAAATAAATAAAACATTTAAAAAATAATAAAAAAGTAAATCTTCCTAAAAATCTATTATGTCAATATTCATCTCATTTTGCAGCTCAGTAACCAGAAATGCGTAGAGTTATGAATGATCACTCACTTAATAAGTGATAGAGTTGAGACTGGAATCTGCATTTGGATAATCTTGGCTAGATTTCTGGTATAGCCAATCTATTGTTTCGAGTGTGTCATGCTGAGCTTACTAGGATTTTTTTTTCTGCAAAAACCCATTAAATGTTTGAGAACTTCCCCTTAGCTCACTCTTGCTATTGATTAATTGAATGGAATTTTCCTGCACAGAACTTTATATTTCCCAACTCTTCCATGAACTCAAAGTTATTTTGAAACACAAATCTCCTTAAAACCCAATAAACACTTTTTTATTTTATTCTACAAACCTGTACAACTTTTCGTACTCTCAGAAATAATCATAAAAATGCTAATTTGGTCAATTTTACTCTGTAATTTTGTCAGGGCCCTGTTTGGAAAAAGCATTGGCAGTCCGTCTAATTGTACAATATTCCTCTGAGAACAGCAATTTAAAAAATATCACTTAGCCCTGAAGTCCCAACATATTTTTTCTTTTCTTTTCTTTTTGAGTTTTATTTTGTTTATGATTCCACTCCAGTCACCCTTCCTCTCCTTCACACCTGTATCTTTACACCCCGTCAGAAGAGATGAAGGAGAGATCTTGGGAAACAGAACACTTGTCTGTTTCAGAGATCCCTGAAAATATTTAAGTCAGAAGATTCGTCTTTCAAAACTTCTTTGTTAGAAAATGTGGTGTGATAATTTGGGGGCTTGTAACTTGGTGAAGTCATTAGCTTCAGTGAGAGAATTATAAGACACAGGAGAGGTAGAAAACCTAAGGGTATGCGTCCATGTACCCAACCACCCCAGCCTCCATCACTGCAGTGTCTATTATGCCATGCCAACATGAAATGCCGGAGTCTTCTGGCATCCACACCATGCACTGTCTTGTTATAGGAACAAACAGACTATCAGCCTCTTCTGCTGATTTCAAGAGTGGTCCTGGAATCATGACCTTCTTCTGTATCATCATTATTACCTTCTCTACTGGATATCCCTATCGGTAGAACACATTTTTTCATATTTTTAACTAACAAGAAAAATATTTAGATCCCAAATCTCCCTCCGGGCATCCCTGTATTTCTCTACTCAACTTGGTGGCATAATTTCTTTTTCTTTTTTTTATAGTTTATTTATCTTTGAGACAGAGAGAGACAAAGCACAAGTGGGGGAGGGGCAGAGAGAGAGGGAGACACAGAATCCGAAACAGGCTCCAGGCTCTGAGCTGTCAGCACAGAGCCCGACGCGGGGCTGGAACCCACAAACTGTGAGATCTGACCTGAGCCGAAATCGGAAGCTTAACCGATTGAGCCCCCCAGGCATCCCTTGGTGGCATAATTTCTTGAGAACCTTGTCTACATTTGCTTCTCTACCACCTCGTTCATGTTCATCTGAAGCAAATTCTGTTGTGTCCTGGTCCCCATTTCTCCATTGCAAGTCAAGGAGTCAGTGATCAGTCATCATCCATTCAAGCCAAAGGATTTGGCCCTTTGTTCCCAAAGCACTTTGTGCATTTGCCTTTCAGGACACAGTACTCACTTGTTGTCTTTGTACCTCACTGACCTTCCCCCTTGAGTTTCTTTTATCAGTTGCTTCTTCTGTCTTAGATGTCTGAGGTTGTCGGACTGCAGGACTCACCTTGTCCTAATTCCTTCATCAAATATACTACCTCCACAGACAGCTTCACCCAGTCCCAATGTCTTTATGGGTGGAAAAATCCCCAAATTCCTTCTCCAAGCCCAAATTACTAACTAACTTCCTACCTGGAACCTCTATTTGGATATCTAATTGCAACTTAGATTGAGCATGTCCAAAATAATTTTTGATTTCTTCGTTTCTTTCTCATTTTAGAAAATGTCACCAACATTCAGGTCAGACTAAGATCAGGGAGTCACTTCTGATGTCTCTCTTTTTTCTGGATCCCCAAATTTGTAAGTCTCATGGCTGCTTCCTCCAAAATACAGCCCTGATGGGCTGCTTTCCACCACCCCTGTCATCTCCTGTGCTGACATCTTGGCATTCCCCCATGCTCATCTCCTGCCTCTTCCACAATCAGTTCTCCACTCAACAGAACAATTGTTGGAATATGTAAACCAAGTCACCAAACCAGAGCCCATCAAATCCTCTCCTCTCTTCTAACTACATATCTGTAGAGCATAATCCCAAGCGGTGTCTCTGACCACACAGCCCGTATCACCCAGTCCTTGCCTTTCTTCCTACCCTCTGTCTCGCGTTTGCTCTCCAGCCTCACTGGTCTTCTTGCTCCTCCCAGAACGAAACTCCTGCCTCAAGCACGGGTACCAGCTGTTTCTGAAGACAGAGCCTATTCTCGGACTTCGAATGTCACCTCTTCAGAATGTCCTTCCTGTGCCTCCTGCCACTCCTGGTAAATCCATCCTCCATCCCTGTCGCTCTCGACTGCCTCATCCTGCTTATTCTTCTACATTGGATATGCGACTGCCTGACTTTAAATTTCACTGTGTTGTGCTTTACCTCACCCGTTGGTTCATTGTCTGTCTTCCCCACTAGCATGTAAATTCCACAAGGGTAGGAACTTGGTCTTATTTACTTCCCCAAGAATGGCAGATGCTCAATAAACATCTGTTCAATGAGTGATAAAATAAATCGTTTCTTCCATCAAAGGTACTGACCACTGTAACAATTGGGAAAGTATTTGGCTGCAAATAACTGAAACTTCAACTATTTTTGTTTAGGCAGATAGACCATTGCATTAAATAATGGAGATTTGGAGGTCATTGTCGAAGCCTAGTGTAACTTATCAAGAATATGGTCATGGACCTCACTCCTGATCTTCCTGCACAGCTGTCCCTGGCTGTGGCTTTTGTCCTGTGACTGCAGGCTGAGGATTCCATTGCCAAGCAGAATGCCCACATTCCAAACCACAGGGCAAAAGGACTTCCCCGAAGTGGACTTTGCCTTTTTTATTTCATGAAAGTTTTCTGTCTATAAGTCTTTAGCCAGAACTCTAGCTGACCGAATTTGCAGCTGAGCTCCACTTTGAACTTCTGCTTTGAACACAATGGGGCTCTGTTAGAAGAGAGGAAAAGGGGAGCGGAGAGCTGGTGAGCAATTGACACCATGAGCACTGAGCCCTTTGCCACAGGACACGCAGAGACCTCTTCTCTTAAGAGACATATGGTAGAGACAGCATGAAAAGTAAAACTTAGATATTGTAAGAAAAACAAAGACTCTTTGAAGAACTTAGTAGACAGATCTGGGGGTCAGGAAACACTTTGCAGTGCTTCTGGTTGTATCTTGAGGGAGGTTTGTTAATTGGAGAAGAGATCGGAGAAGGATATTCTGAGCGGAGGAAGGACTATTTGCTTAAGTTTGCAGTTACGAGTGTTGCCGCCATGTTTGGAGACGGAAAGTCGGTTAGTGTGGCCGAAGTAAAGAACGAATAGCAGGGTGTGAGGGGGGGCAGGGGGACTGGAACAGTGAGTGACACAGAACCATTGCAGGACTTTCATTAGACAAGTAGTGTCAGTAGGTCCATTTTGAAGGTTTCATCACTTTAAGGGAGAAAGACGAGGGACAGGGAAGTTAATTTGGAGAATATCGTCTTTGCTCCCAAGCCCATCTGGGCGGGTTCCTATACTACTCAGGCTAGTTGTGAGCACAGCTTAGACTAGTGGCCACAATCTCAAATGGCCTATAAGACCCAGCAGGTGACATCTTACGTGAATCAAACCCATCTGCGGCGCTAAGGGTGAGGAGACATTGGCAAAGTGAAGGGTGACCTCCCCCACACACCTCAAGGCCATGCAAATTTAATTTAGAACAAAACGAAAAAAGCTGCACCTGGCCAAAAAATCCTCAGGCCAAATTTTGCCCAGTGACAGCCAGCTTATGGGCCCCAGTATAGGGTGACCTGCTTAAACAGACACAGTGACACTCACACATCAAGCAGGGACATGACATGGAGGTTCCCGTCCCCAGGGCTTGAATTAAATTGGAGAGAATTGTCATTCTTGGCTCATTTACGAGCTTGGCTGACTGGCATTGGATTGGGCCAAATGAATGAGGGGATTCAAAGTGTGGACACCTGAGTTTGTTCAGCAATGACATTTTCTGTTTTTGTGGGTTTTTTGTTTTTTTTTTACAGCACACACAGCTTCTCTCACGAAGAGGAAGATGAGTGGAAAAGCTGAAGTTTCATTCACTACAAACCTGATTTTTAAACCAAAATAACAATGCAAAACTTGAAAATTAGTTGTTGAAAGCTTACAGTATGCCAGACATTCTTCCACATATTACTTAACTTTCATAATAGCTCTGCAGAAGAGGCGTTCTTACACCCATTTCATAGATAATGATAAGTCTCTGCAATATCCCGCAGGTCACACAGCTGGTAGAGGCAATTTGTCAGATTTCCGTGAGTGCCAGGTCCCACCCTGTTCCCCATATGTCAGGGGTTTTTTTTAAATTTCTGCCCCAGGCAGTTAGGACAGTGTTCATCTGAGTCCTTTGGAGCCAGGCTTGAATTATTAATAATTCTGAGTTTCAACTTGCTTCGCTTTTGCACATGCTTATGAGCTCCTCAGCTGGTGACGGATGCTGCCCCCTGCTTGATGGGTCGTGGATCCAGAGGATGAACCGAGAAGCAAGTCATCGTGTGTTGAGAATCTAGGTCAGACTCAGACTTAATTCATATTTACTGAGCACCTACTACTACGTGCCAGGTCTGATTCCAACAGAAGTTACTCAGTAGCTATTTTTGACCAATGATTTCCATCCCCACCAAACTTCAGATGTTATGACCAACTAACCAAGCACAAGCACTTCTCTTCTGTGCTTGGTGGAGGCTGTTTGTTTCACTCTTCTGGCATCCAACTTATTTTTGGTTTAACTCAGGTGTGTGTAGATGGCTATGACCTATAAGAGGAAGCTCCAGGATTCCATCAGTTTGAATCCCCGTCTTGCCCACCATAGGTTCTGGCCTCGAGTAGATAGATGCTCCTTTAAAAAATTAAAAGAAATAAAAACAAAACAAAGAAGCTTTCCATCAGATACCATTCTCTCTCTTTATGCTCTGTCCATACCACCTTCTCACAGCAGAATAATTTTATTTTCACACGGAAGGAGCAACCACCAGTGGTTTTTTTTCTTCTCCTACAAGGGTTGGGGAGAAAGGAGAAATAAATAATATACTTTCTGAGCCTTCCATTATTATTTCTGGGAAAACATAATAAAGCTACAGCTGGCAGGCACTTATTTTTTTCTTAGAATTTAATAATAGAATTAATTGCTAAGTGGAAAGCTTGCAACCCCCTTTCTGTTGTATGTTGCCCTCTGCTATCATTATGAATAGATGTAAAAATCAAAGCTAATTATCATTCAGAATGTTTGAAGAAATAGACTGAACCACACACACAAAACTCATTTTACCCCTACTCCAGCTCCAGGTTACAAAGTTGAAACACACACACATACACACACACACACACACACACACATACACACACGAGGATAGGGGCAATTCCCACGGACACTCAGTTGTTCTTTAGATGTGGGTCCTTTTAACCATTGCATTGACTACAGTATGACAACGTTACACAGCCATTTTCCTTGTTCCCTAGGAGTTGGGTCTGAGTCAGCTCAAGTTCAAGGACTTGAGTTAGCCTGAGAAGCTGTTTGTAGAGCCAGTTTGTGGCTTACTGTCCTCGAACATGAAATGAATGACTCTCTGAGTGGCCAACGCCACCATGTAATGTCAAAAAGCAAGAGTGGGGGCCACAAAAATGGGAGAGGGAAGTGGAAGTCAAATATCTCAGCTTAGAGAGGAAAAGCCATGTACAGGCCATACGTACGGGCCACGCAGGAGTTTAGAAAAGGAAGACTCTTTATTGTTGCAAGACATACAGGCATGGTAGAGAGCACAGCTCATAATAAGGAGAAACACCTTTTGCCCCATGAGTCATGGAAGCCCTGAGTACCGCAAAAGAGAGCTGGAATCAGCAAGGACTGTTTCAAAAAGCAATAGTGGTTAAGAAACTGCTTTTTAGGAATGGAGGTGAAAAGCCTACTTTCAAGGTGTTGTTGTTGTTTTTGTTTTTTACTTTATGTTAAGTAAAGGATGAAAGTTAAAGCCCCGTTCTCAAGTAACTATGAAATAAGTACAGATCAAAGGTTTATTAACCCATTAATTAGTGGGCAAACCAATACATCAGATTTCAAGAGCATTTCAGAAGCTAAATGGGAATACAGGTATGGCTCGAGCACAAAATAGGTTAGTGTTCGACAGAGCCATGGGCCTTTGGGGTTATATGCTTCAACAGATAGAAATTGCTAGCATCTTTAACGGGCAAGCATTCACAAGTTCACAGTGTCTGAGGCCTTTCATTGGGAGGAACTTGTCAAACTCAGTTCATTTTTCTAGAAAGGTTTTGGGTAGCCTCTGCCCCCATGACTTTGAGAGGTCACGGTGCCCACTTTGCTGGTTTCCAGGTTTTAGATTCCTTTTCTGACCATCCACAGGGTATGCTGCCGGCAAGGTGCTAGGGCAGGGATAGGAAGGGGCTTTGCAGGTGAAGCTGTTGGCCACTGAAAGGCAACTGGGGTGAAATATGTGCTGGTTATATAGTATTTTTCCTGCATGTGATATTAAGCTTCTTAAAAAATAATCTACCTTTGATATCTTCAACAAATCTACATGACGTCTAATGTATTGTAGAGTGGTGGTCACCCCAAGACCAGCTGGGGGCTGCCTGTGGGAGGAACTCATGCTCCTTATCCCCCATGCTGGAGTGGCCAGGAGTTTTACTCATTACATTAGATCATCAGTCCCGGTAAGAGTACTTGGAGCTGTTTTTTATGGTCACCATGTTGGAGATGAAGTATCTGAGACCCAGAGAGGCTAAGTGACCGGCCATACATTGAGCAAACGCCAAACCAAGATTAAAACCTGTTCTGCAAACCTCTAGGGCTTGTTCTGCATTTTTCCTTGGACATTGTAGATGACAAGAGCCAAGGAAATTAGATGGCCAACTGTGCCATTCTTCAGCTGAGAAGTAAAGCAGGCTAAGGCATTTTGTCGAATATGTTCCAGGAAGCACATGGAGCGCTGTGTTAATTTGAAATATCACTTCATGTATTTTCCTTCAGTCATTTTGTTAGGAGAGCTGAGCCAAAAGTCTTGGCTTGATGCCCCATATGTCAAAGACCACCTAGAACCTGGAGCCTTTGCTCAGCCTCAAATTTCGTACTCGGCTTAAAATACTCTAGCAAGACTGTGGCGTTTCGAGAGTGAAAAGAGTTTCCCTGGAAAATCTCAGGCTGGAATTTAGCTTATCAGGAATGAATTCTGGGAAAAAAAAAATGTACCACAGTGTAACCTGCAGGGGTGGACAGGAGAGAGGAAGGAGGAGAAAGCTGGCTGGAGTTGGTGGGGCTTCTAGGGTGCCCAGCGTGTGAAGAAGACTGGTCGACCAGAAGAGTTTAAAAAGGAAGGTTCCAGAGCCTGCAAGACTTGTAACCAGGTGCAATGGAAGGTTTAAAATCACCATCAGTGGGCATGAGTGCAGTACTAAGAGAAACACGTGGGGCCAGCCACACCCACCGGCCCCTTTGCCATCTTTCCATCTCATCATCTCCCCTTTGCGCATTGATGTGTAAGGGCCCTCTCTACACAACGGATGTGAATCCTTTCATGGTTAGATATACAGAGCAAGTATCTTCTCTCGATTTGTGGCTTGCTTTTTGTTTTTATGTTTTATGGTTTCTTTAGGTTAACATAAAATTTTAATGTGGAGCAAACTGACATTCTTTTCCTTCAAGGTGCCTTTCGTGGTCTAGTTATGAGAGCATTCACGGGGTGCCCGGGTGGCTCAGTCAGTTAAGTGTCCAACTTGAGCTCAGGTCATGATCTCATAGTTCAGGAGTCCAAGCCCACATCAGACTCTGTTTCTCTTTCCCTCCCTTACTCATGCTCTGTCTTTGTCTCTCCCTCTCAAGTATAAATAAACACTAAAAACAATTTTTTTAAGAGAGCATTCACCACCCTGAGGACAAGAGGGTTGCCTCTTATGTTATCTTCCAGAAGCTTGTTTTGCTTTATAATGTGGAATCTGTTTATTTAATATACAATATGAGATAAAATCATGTTTCATGTATATTTATAAATGGCCTCAACTTTGGTTATTGACATGATCCGTCTTTTCCTTCTGCTCTGCAGTTTCACCCCCGACATATATCAAGTGCGTATGTGCACACAGGTCATTTCTGGATGTGCTTTCCTCTTCCATTAGTCATGTCTCTGTCCTTGTCCCAATTCTGCCCTGGTTTATATTCTGTAAAATTTCTAATTCTTGGTGATAGCTGCAGCGGAAGTCTTTCCACCTTGTACTTCGGAAATGCCCCAGTGTTCTTGGCCTGGTGCTTTGCACCTTGTTTTGGAAACATGTCTTCATGTTCCCCACAAAGTCCTATTTCAGTTTTGATTGGGACGGCATTGAATTTTCAGACCTTTGGGGAAAATTGCCATTTTCAAAACATGGAGTCTCCCAATCTGTAAACTGGATACATCTCCCTATTATAATTTTTTTTACTGCATCTTGATTTTTATGTAATATCATTTAATATTTGTTATTTTCTCTGCTGTATCTTCATTTTTAAATGCTGTTTTTATTTTATAATGTTTTCATACATATTCTATTACTTTTCTTACTGAGCATTTACTTTTTGATTTTGTTGTGGACTGGGTCTCTTCTTTAAAATTTTTATTCTTTTTCCTGATTGCTGATCCACAGAAGTGAAATAATTTTGTTTTCACTTTATATCCGATACCTCATTAAGCTTACTTCTTTGTTCCAATATTTTATCTGTAGATTTTTCTGTATTTTCTTTGCAGGTAATCATCTCACCTCTCAAAAGTCATGTCAAGTTTTTTTTCTAAGTAGTATAACTTCAGTTTCTTTCTTCTTTTTTTTTTCTCTCTACTTCCTGTATAGACCAGAACTTTCAGTAAAATATTTGGGGATAAGGAGGGAGGCAAACTGTGAGTGACTCTTGAATGCTGAGAACAAACGGAGGACTGATGGGCGTGAGGGAAAGGGGAAGTGGGGTGATGGGCACGGGGGAGGGCACTTGTGGGGATGAGCACTGGGTGTTATATGGAAACCAACTTGACAATAAACTATTTAAGGAAAAAAAAAAAAAAGAAGCCTATCTTCCCTCAGGCTTCCAAATGGTAACAACCGTGACCTTCACTGCTGGTCCTTGCCTCATAGCTCTTTATCACTGTGTTTTCTCCTGGGAACTTTGCTTTGCTTGTGCCCTTTCTTCCTTCTTTCTTCCCTCCCCCCTCCTCCCCTGCCTCCACCTTTTTGTCTTTTCTTCATTTGTGAGGTTTCTTGTTTTAAGCTGCCAGTTCTTTGGAAATTCCTTACGCAACCGGACAAGGAAGGACAAAAGCAATAGCAGGAATTAAAAAACATTGAACGAATAAATGACTCAGAAATTATTTTTGAAAAAAGTAATCTAAAGGCATATCCTCGTCAACTAAGACAGGAACAGAAATAATTCAGAAATGGGGGAATTAAAAGAGTAATAGCAAAAGGGTAAACAAAAGTCTGAATCATTTAGAAATTTTAAAATATGGAAATAGCTCTTTAAATAACTCCTGGATCAAAAAGAGAATTAAAAAAAAAAGTCAATTGCCAACCTTTTAAAAAATAGTAGCATTGAAGATATGATGTGTGAGTAGTTGAGAGGCATACATATTCTCCTCTAAGTCAGATTTATAATCCTAAGTATTTTTATTATTAAGCCATAATGATAATAAATAAAACATTTAACCCCAACAATTAGTGAAAGAACAATACCAAATTTATGAAAAGGAAATAGAGGACTATACTTAAGACAAAAGCATACATGAATATGTTAGAAGAAAGGAATGTGAAATATATAAATATCAAGAGTTATCTCTGTAAAGAAAAAGATGAAGTATATGAAACACCAGCAGACCTAATTAAGCAAAACAAATAGAGAACATGTATTCAATTAGGCATAAGAACAGAAGGGTATCTAAACTGATACACTTGAAAAATTCAGAAAGGAAATACTCTAAATATCCTTTCATATCTATATTAATTTTTTTTTTTAATGTTTATTTGTTTTCGAGAGACAGAAACAGAACGTGAGCGGGGGAGAGGCAGAAAGGGAGACGCAGAATCCCAAGGCGGCTCCAAGCTGTCAGCTGTCAGCACAGAGCCCAATGCAGGGCTCGAACCCATGAACAGGAGAGCATGACCTGAGCCCAAAGTCAGATGCTTTACCGACTGAACCACCCAGGCACCCCTAAATCTTTATTTTAATGAACAAGTTATCTCTTCAATAATATCTGCATCCCCTTAATAGATTTCCTAATAATCTGAATAATCTGTCTCTTACTCAGTAACCAGTAAATTCTTCTTTCTTTTGTACTTTCCAAATTTTACGATGGAACTGTATAATGTTTAAAATCAGAAGAAAATTACACCTGCCATTACTACTTACCCTTCTCCCTTCATATCGGCAAATCTCTCACCGTTCGGGACCTCCGTGAGGAAGGGAATAGCTGAAGTGTCCAGCAATTTAACAGCATTAACCATTGTGCTCACCGCCTCTTGGTGCGGGCAGGATAATCAAAGCTCAGGAATCAAAGTGCTTGGGATTCCTCAGTCAGTGAAGAACTAAGCAGAAGCCTCCTCTCTCCAGCTCTGCTAATACAAGAAATGTTCCAAACTGTAGAATGGGAATAAATATCTTTTAGGGGTGCACCTTGTAGGATGAAATCACCCATGCAGAAAAAGGATCCGACACGCGAGAAAAGATTACAACCAACCAGCGGAGGAGGCGGAGGGTAAAGACCAGATTCTGCTGGATGTGTTGCGCGGGGGTCCTGATGTGGCCTCTGCTCATGGCCTGGTCCTGTCCTGTCATACCGTCACCCCTAGGGATCCCGCTATTCTGGCTGCACTACCCTGTTTTCAAAGCCACGGATGCTCCAGGCCCTGGTCTCGCCCGAAGTCCCCCACTTCCCCCCACCTCCTAGTCCTTGGATCTCAGAGTAGACCAGATCCTCTGGACAGCACTCCCTGTTGCAGGCAGAATTTCTTAGATGCCTCTTTCCCTGAGATTTCAGTGTCTTGGGTTGGCCATTGGACCCTAATCTCGGGACTGCTGTAAAGGGCCTTGCAGGTGTGATCCGTGTGACAGATGGAAGATGGGAGTGTAGTTGGAACTCTCCAGGCCCAAACTAATCACGTGAGCTTTAAAAGCAGGGACATTTTTCTGCTTGGAGTCCCATGTGCGGTGGGCAAGGAAATGAGGAAAGATGAGGCCAGAGGGAGGCCAGAGAGATTCCGTGTGAGGACAAGGCCCGCGGCAGCTGGCTTTACAGATGGAGGAAGGAGGTGCTAAGATGAGGAACGTGGAAGTTTCTGGAAGCTCAGAATGAGGCCTGGCTGACAACAAGGACACCAGACCCTCAGTCCCACAAGCACACAGGACCGATTCTGCCGACAACCTGAACGCAGAGCGCGGAGGCACATTCTTCCCCGGAGCCCCCGGAGCCCCAGCAGGAAGGCCACCTGTCGGTTCTCAGGCAGAGTCACTGACTGCACTGAACTTGGCCCTGGGCTTGACTGAACAGTGCGATGAGTGCGCGCTGCATAAGCCACGTCAGCTGTGGGAATGTGTCACAGCAGCCCTAGAAAACTAACAGGCTCCCACCAACCCCTCCCAACAGAGTTGGGCACCAGGGGGCCTCTCAGAGCCTTTCCCAGCTACTAAAGCACAGGGACCCAACAATCAGAGGACACGATGGAGGGGGGCCTGGGTGGCTCCGGTCATGATCTCGGGGCTTGGGAGGTCGAGCCCCACACTGGGCTCTATTGTCAGGCTGTCAGGTCGGAGCCTACTTTGGATCTTCTGTCCCCTTCTCTCTGCTCCCCCCCCTCAAAAAATAAATAAAACATAAAAAAAAGAAGACACAATGGATCAGTGCTGATGTGTAGTCCCTCAGGCCCCCCACAGAGGGGGACAGGGATATTCCTTGAATTGTTGCATTTGGGGAGGCCTGGAGTCCCCAGGGGAGGCTGAGGAGGAAGAAAGTTCTGGCAAGGACGGGGATGGGGCCTTCGGGGAGCTGGCACAAGAGGTCATTGCCAACGTGTGGAGAGCACCTCAGTATCCGGGCAGCCCCAGTGTCGTGACTGGCACCCCCATGCTCGGATTCCTCAGGGCACTTGAACCTCCATCTATCAGGATGTGTATCACCGCAGATCATAAATGGCCTGTTCATTTGTCCTGTGTTCCAACAGAGAGACAGGAAAGATGGGACTCATGGCATCTTTAACACAGACGCTGAGTGGCAACAGTGAGGCCTGGTGAACTCACGAGCATCAGTTCAGCAGAGCTGGTAGGCAGGGCAGGGTGGGCCTGGTGGGCAGCGGCAGCGACCCTGTCCCCGCAGGGCGCCGCGCTGAGAGGCGTGCATCTCACTGAGAAGCAGCAGCCACCCCAGATGGCTGGCCAGAGCCCAGTTGGCTTCAGGGACCCAGCCCTCCTCTCCGGGATCTCAGCCTCCTCCGGTCCGGCTTCCGGGGAGAAGGTGGCAGACCTGAAGATGCCCTAGGAGATCGGTTCAGCCTGGCACTCACTATGCACGAGGGGACCTTGGCAGAGCAGAGGACTCTGGAAGAGCCACGGCACTCCGCAGGAGGGGACCGCACTTACCCAGACGGGGTAGTGGGGCCCAGGGCCATCCAAGATGGCAGGAGACAGTGTCCAAAGCTTTCGGCTAAGTCAGTGCTAAGCTCCTTGTCCCTGTTTGTCTGCTTCCTGCAGATTCTGGAACATCCATAGGCTGCATAATGCAAAAAAGAAGAGGAAAGAGGAGGGAAGAGAGAGAGAGAGAGAGAGAGAGAGAGAGGCTCCTTTTGAGAGCGAGATTGGGGAATACTTCATGAACTGGAAGATAGGATTTTGGCACCCTGGGTCTTTTAAAATAGCTGTGACTCTTAATGGTCTAAAACAATTGTATCTGTCTGGCAGAGGCTGCTTGACAACAGTGACCAAAGAAAGAAATTGGGCTTTCTGTGTGTGTTCTCAAGCTGGATACACATTCACCTGTACGGTAGGTGAGTAGTTATTGAGGACTTCTGTGGAAGGAAGGGCCTGTGGATAAAATGATTACGGTGGCCTCTAACCTTGGCATTCTCAGTCTAATGATGCTGGCAGGGTGTGAAAAGTGAATACGGCATGGGCGTGGTCTGGGGAGATCTGTAAGAAAGGTGCAGGTGTGCTAACCAATCCCTCCCCCCTCCAGATACGTGCTGGTGACTGTCTTAGGGGCTCAGCTCTGGTGCCCGCCTTGCAGAGCCATGCTGTCATTTCCACCAGCCTCCTGTGCCGCGAAACATGGGTGAAGCTGGCACTTTGGAGCTGAGTAGAGTGTGCTTTTGAAAGAATGAAGAGCGGGTGCTGGAGACAAGCTTGGCAGCCACCGGATGTGGGGCAGGTTGGAGCGGAGAAGCCAAGAGAGAAGACAAGAATTCATTTTGATAGAATTGCTCATTGGAAGCATTATTCTTATGAAGAGCAAACTTAGTCTCATAAAGTCAGCATGGGTTGGAGTGAGCCCAGTGGGGGTATGTGCAGCTCGAATTGTTTCATCAGTCTGCTACATGATATTGTGGAGTAGCTTAATGCTTTTGTTTGCAGTCACTTTTTCTTTTCTGGATGCCCCACTTTGTTCACGGTGGGATGCAGCCCAAGTTCACGGACGGCATCAGATCTTGGGGAGTGATTCCGTCTTCGCGGCCCCAAGCACAACACCTTTAAGGTGAGTGTGCCAGCCGGCAGGATGGGTTTAGGGAGGTGGAAGACAAGTTCTCCCTGTTGTGGTTTTGGGGGCCAGGAATGATGAGAAAGCAGAGGTGAGTCAGGAAGAGCGCGATAAACAGCTTCTCAGAGTTCACAGCACAGACGGCTCCATTCACAGCGTATTCAATGGAAGCCCATGAGTGCTTTCAGCAACGAGGGACATCTTATCTGCAGCCAGGATGGGAAATTTCACTTGTAACAAAGCTCGGTATAGAAAGAGCTCTTATCTCAGAGTCCAGAATGAGGATATTAGTAACAGCGCCTGCTTCTTTCTCAAGCCCTATTAGCGTCAGGTAATAGGTTTTCCTGATGCTCTTAGCATTGGCTCAGCTGCGAAGAGCTGATGAAAAAGAAAGTTTCTTTGGAAACAAGGTAGATTTATACTGAGAAAAATTCCAGATCGTTGAGGTTGCTACCGATTCAGTTATTTTAGAGAAGTCGATTGTAAAGAGTTTTGGGGGAGTGAGTGAGATGCTTCCCACTGACTTTCCTTACACAGATGAGATGGGTGTACCTCCGGGCAAGGTATCAGGCAGCATCCCAGAAAAACTGTGGTTCTGTGAATACAGTGTCTTTATGACTTTATAACGCTCTACTGTGATAGATTGAAACTTGGGGGATACATGAGTAAGCTTTGAGGGGTCCCCAAAGACCATGAAATTGTATCCAAGAATTGTGTACATTTTATACGGGAGAAGGGAAGCCATGGCTTGAACTAGTGACACCAATAAATGCACAGAGCATTTCCACCTACGTTATTGGAGAAAAGCCTGAAAGAAGTTGGTGGAAGCCATGCTTGTGTGAAGTTGGAGCAAGCAGCAGTGCGCAAGCCTTGAGACAGGAGTGGTCTTAGATGCTCAAGAAATAGCCGAGAGGCCAGTGTGGGTGGACCCAGACAAGTAGAACAGTGGCAAGTGAGATCAGAGAGAACTCATGTAAGGGTGTGGGGGCATGTCCTAAGGACTAGGCCACTCTAAGGACTTTGTCTCCTGCAGTTGACTGAGATTGGAAGCCAAGGGAAGCTTTGGAATCCAGAAGTGGCTTGATTGGATTTTCATTCCAGTTGATCCCACTGGCTGCCATGTTGGGCATGGAATCACTTGAGGGGCAAGGACGGCAGTGGGGAGATTGATCGAGAGGCCATTGCAATGATTCAGGTGATGGGGATTTAGACCACGGGAGGAACAGTGGAGTCATTTTCTGGATGTGTCTCATCGAGCCCCGAGGGTCTTTGATGGATAAGGTATGAGTGCCATAGAAAGAAAGGAACCAAGGATGACTGTAATTTTCCAGGCAAAGGCACTCAATCCCCTTTTACTTAGAAATCCTGGAGCCCAGCTGCCTTTGTGTTGGCAACTGTTATTCAGCTGTGCTACTAGCTCATTGGCAGAGGAATGGCTTAGTGCCCTGGCATTCATCCTCTGGAGGGGTCATTTAGGGGGAATTCTGTACCCATTGATCTGCCCCTATAACCTCTTTAGATCATAAACAGACTCTGTGGGAGAAGTCAGTACCCGCATCACCTTTTTACTAAAGGTAGAGCAAGAAGGAAGCAGTGAAGGTGAAGAAGAAGAGCTGGCACCCCCTGCCCAAGAGTGAAAGCAGAGAGTAGATGCTCTCTTGGCTGCGCTGGATATCTGTGTGTCTTTCAGACCCCGCTCTAGGCCTCCCTGCACTGTGACCCAGGACACTGACCCTTGGGCTGCACCAAGGGTCTGGCTTCAGGTTGAATTTGGGTATTGAGGGGCACCTGCATGAGACTGAAGAGAGCAAGCAGTATCGGGAAGGTATTTATTTCCTTCTTTATTTCCTTCACTCTCTCTGTTGGGCCTAGGAACTGGCTACAGCCCTTGACTTGCCTGCGGCCATCGCTGCTACCTGGTGGCCCTCCTCCTGTCCCTCTGCTCCCCTCTCCTCTCTCCAGACTACAGGTATTAACAGCTCTAGGATGTTACCAGCATCAGGAAAGTGGGCTGTTCACATGATTACCCCATACCTTGTCCGTTTCCTTACAGTCACTTTACTAAAGTATAGTTGGTGTTGCTATCTATTTCCTGCAGGGACCTTGACTGATATTTTTGGATCTCTAAAGGGAGTTGAGAACCACAGACTGATTTTGAGGACTGATTTTAATAAACGTCATTGTAGCATAATTTATATGCAGTGAAACTCATTCATTTGACGTGTACAACTTGACAAGTTTTGATGCATGTATATAGTCATGTCACCAACAATGCAATGGAGGTCTGGAACATTTGGATTGAGACAGAACTTTCTTAACACGCTTTACTGCAGTCTGTGCCTTCACTCCATGCTCTGGTCCTCGGCAGACTTTGTTGGGATTTCTGGGATGTGTTGGCTTTCTGGGCTTTCTCACTTCAGCAAATGCGTCCTCTGTGTAATGCCCCAGCCCAAAGGAAGAGATTAGCAATAGAATCTTTTAAACTGAAAGGCCTTGCCCATGTCATGAGCTGGGCAGATTTTGACCTATTCCAAAGCCAGGCTCCATGAGCAATGCCGATGCTGACAGTCACTGGAAGGCAAAGAGGCAGAAGAGAATAGAGAGAAAATGTCACTGCTCAGGAAGTCAGTCTGAGCCACTGATGGAGCGTTGAGGTTGGTTCTGACATTTACAAATGGGCTCTAGGGTCTAACAAATGGTGAGTTCAAATCCCTGTGCTCCTGCTGATTAGCCTGGTACTTTCAGTGGTGTAGATCTCTATGTTTTCTCTGTAAAATAGGACCCTTATACTTAATTTATGTATTCCGGTGAAAATTAAAGTGAACTTATATTATGTGATGACCCCAGACCAATATGAGAAGATATTTGTACAACACATTGGCTTCCAGTAAGTTGTTATTACATAAATTATAACCATATACATTCTGATCCAATTTTACCCATCAGCAAGATTTGTAAAACCTTTTTGATTCTTGATATACGTCTTCATTTTTATTCATCAACCTTGCAAAAACTTTGCTTATTTTAGTGTAAAATATCACAGTATTCCTTTCTAGAAATTTCAACAAAATTTCTAGGCTGACAAAATTTTGAAATGTCTTGTTGAGATTCTGACATACACTCTGGCTCTGCTACTCACTAGCTGGGACAAGGGTCAGGTGTTCCCCTGTGCTCTGCTTCCTGGTATTGAATTTCTTCCTCCTTAAAATTGTCTGGTTGGGCTGAGAAACTTCTGTTGTCTCTACCAGGTCTAAAACAGTATGCTCTGGGATTTGAAACAAGACTGTATAATATCTAATGGAAAATGCTTTGAGTGACTACAGCCTCATTTGGACACAACACTCCAAGCAGCTGCTGCACCTATTTGACCACTATTCAGTAGGACTTTCCGGTGGAATCTTAGAAGGAAGAGTGAAGGAGAAGTTCAAAAGGATGTAGTATATCTCTGTGTAACTCATAAGGCGGGAAAAGTCCCATCAGATCTGAAGAGACTAGAAAGCATTCTCTGCCTCCCCAAATAAAGAGAAAGCAAACCTTTTGGAATTTCTCATCAGCAAATCTCTTCTTTAGTAATGCTGGTAAACAAAATGACCAGTGATGCTAACAGCTGTCAGTGTTCAGACATAAAGAGCAATTAACCAGGGAGTTCTTTGTAAGTTTGCGCGTGCAAAGTTAATGGCAATATGAGCTACTTAAATGGTAAGTTTGACATCAAAATATGGACTCGGGAAGCAATTAGGGTTATTCAAAATTCAGCCCCTTGCAAGGTTTTCCACTGGATCCTTCAAGAGAAGATGCTCTTATATATAAATATATATTTTTTTAATGTTTTATTTATTTCTAGGAGAGAGAGAGAGACTGTGAGCAGGGGAGGGTCAGAGAGAGAGGGAGTCACAGACTGAAACAGGCTCCAGGCTCTGAGCTGGCAGTCAGCACAGAGCCCGACGCAGGGCTCGAACCCACGAACCGCGGGATCATGACCTAAGCGAAAGTCAGACGCTTAACCGACTAAGCCACCCAGGCGCCCCTCTTATATATATTTTTAAGCCACAATAAGAAGCTGTTTAGGTGTAGCCACCTTCTCTACTAGAATTATTTTTTATTAGTTCTTCTAATCTTGACAACAACTCTGAGTTAGGTGCTGTTGTACTCACTTTACACATTAGGAAAATGAGGCTGCATAATGTGGCCAATATCACAGTGTAGAAAGTACGTAAATGGGGATTTGGCCTCAAACTCTCAGATGCCCAGGTCCTGAGCTGCTCTTTCTCCTGAGCAATAAGGAGCCTTTGATACTCTTGCTTATTCAAACCAATGAGCCAGAAATGTCAGTTCAGGTATTCAAGCAATGAATTGTGCTTGGCAATTATTAAAAGGCAAAGAAGTAGGATGAGCCAAGAGGAAACCTGAGAGCCAGGCTACCTTAGAGGGGCTGAACTTAAGAAGTGTTTTTGCAGACAGGCCTGAGCCTCCCTGATAGTTTCAGTTGCATTTCTGTGACACAGTGAAGAAAGATCTGTATGTAGAAGCAATAGATGTCATGCCCCCTATAGCTAACCTGTCCACACTGCTCAGAAAAAGAATTCCACAGAAGCCCAAGCTGGAGTAATTCTGGTCTTTATTTTCCTTCCTCCTCCTTCCAAGTGGGTTTGCATTACAAAGCCTTAAAACATGATCATAGCCATACGGAGTCCCTCTCTAGGTACAGAAAGGGAGACTTAGCGGCCTAAGCCAGAAAACCAGAACTCTTTTGAGTTGATTGTTATTTGGACAGGTTATATGAGTTATTTTGCAGCAATAATGGTTGTCTTTAATCAACGGTGTGCTAGTAAATGCTTAACAAGTGGCTTCCATGATGGTTGTAGGGGGAGGAGTGCTGACTTTGTAGCATTTGCTGATTTCCGCACTATAAATATCCTGCCTTGGTTGACTTCAGGCTACCAAGGTGATGTCACTGAAGAGGGGGGTTGGGAAGATATGCTCAGAAGCACAGCATTATATAGTATTTCCACTGTATAGACATAATGGGAGCAAATAATCTCAAGAGCACAGGTAGTAGTTGGGCCATACACCTGAAGCAGAAGGCATGCAGATTTCTATAGAGAAATGGTTCACAAATGTGATCCCAGATCCACGAGCAGCAGCAAAATTTGTGTGTTTGTTAGAAGTGCAAATTCTCAGGTTCAATCCAGACTTACCAAATCCAAATATTTGGTTGTGGGACCCCCAAATATGTTTTAATAAGCCCTTCATCTGCTTCTAAGGCACATCACAATTTGAGAAGCACAGGTAAGTCGTAAGAACAGTATTTAGAGAGAAAGTGTGGTGTGTTAGGGGGCAAAATTCACTCTTAAAGCACTTGTATTCAACAGTCTTATGCATGGAAAATAGCAAAAAACAAGACAAAACCACACCCCACTTCTGAGTGGCTCCCACATTTCCTTCGAATTAGAGCTGTAGGAGAGCCTTGTGGTTACAAACTTTAAATGAGAAAGTTATTTCTTACTTTTAATTATGTTAGTGGTAGACACACACATCACCTACATTCATTCCATTAAAAACTATTCAAGCATTGCTTGTAAGTCGACAGTCCCCTTGACCACAATCCGCATCCTAACACCCTCTCCTGAGATTCCCACACTACCTATCTGGTGTAGACCCTAACCAGTTACTATGCATTTGTGTGCCTCTACATAAATACGATGGTGATAATGATGTTTTACAATAAATGCATCATCTTCTATATATCTTTCTTCATTGTTATTTTTGATTTAAAAATACATTTTAGAATTATTTTCATAGTAATACATGTATATCACCTCAATCTACATGCATGGAGGCATCATTATTTATTTAGACATTTCTCCATTGTTGGACAACTGACACTTATTCAATTGGCTTTGTTGATCATACCCAATGCCAATATTAGGCTCCTCGTGACTAATCACTCAATAAAAGTGATTCAGAGATAACCCATGTAGCTGGTTGTGCTCATGTTGTGTTTCTCTTGATACTTAGAAATTGCTGGGCCAGTGGTCATGAGCATTTAAAATGTTAGTACAATCTGCTCAAATTGTCCTCTACAGTGACCAAAGCAGTTTACATCCCTTCTGTATTGCATGAGAGCAACAGCTTACTTCTCTTCTGTCCAACACTCAACATTACCAACCTTCTGAAAATTGCTGAGCTTATGGATCTAAAATGGTCTCTGTTGTTTAAATATAAATTTTCTGTTTATTTCCAAGATGACTGATGCTTTTTTCAAATTTTATTAATTTACATTTCTTTCTTTTCTCTTATGGTAACTGCCTGTTCATCTCTTTTGCCCATTGTTCCCCCATTAGATCTTTTATGCATTTCTTATTGATTTTCAGGAGCTCTTATTTTCTCCTCTTCCTTGTTTCTTTGTACTTAAATATTTCATGACATGTTTGGTCACATAATAAGTTTGTCTTTTAATGTAGACAAATCTATTATCTGTCACTCAACAGACACTGTCTTTTTGTCTCAGTTAATGCCTTTCCTAATCTAATATACTGAACATATTTTTTGTATTTGTCAAATATTTTTTTAGGTTTTCTTGCACATTTTTTTTTCTTTTTTGAATGGTTTGACGTAGGAACATAACAACTTTTTTCTAAATAGATACTTGTCCTTTTTAAACATCATTTATGGAATATCTTCTGTTTTCCCTACAAATTATCACATACTAAAACCTAAGGAGTATATCTGGCTCTGCCTTAAACATTGGCTTACTTTTAATTCTTGTGCTGTTATTATATCCTTTTAAATATTGTGGAAAAAATATTTCAACTTGATTATTTTGAACTCACAATGACGGTTGTATTTATTTTTCTCCATGTAATATATAAAAATATTAATATCATTACCTCAATGCCAAAACTAGTTCTGATACATCAATCTATTTTTTGAAAATTGAATTTTTCCAAAAAATTAATGATGTTTGAGGTCCTCCCTGTTTATTTCCATATTCAAAGGAGGATAGCAAATGGCATGCAGGGAAATCCTTCCCCATCTGTGTGAGACACAGGCACCTGAGATCTTCAAAAGGTATCCTGAGAGCCTGAGCAAGATTTATGACATGTAAGAAGTCTTAGATTCACAAAATTATATGTGATATCCTCAATGGGCAAAACCTGAAATCTCTTCCTGACCACTTACGTTTAATTGATGACTTTCTAATAATCCAAACTAACTATCTTAAGTACAGCACTTACCTTGCACTTAAAGGGGGTTAGAAGAGCATGTGCCCACTTGTGGGCAAACTTTGATTGGATCAATAAAATATCTTAGATCTTTAGATCAATACCACTTGAAGTTTAGTATATTATTTTTTTGGTGAACAAAAGAAAAAATGTGAGGGACAATTACAAGAACATGTTGATTCTCTTCTTCAGAGGCTCTAAAACTCTGGCATATGCTAAACAGAAGAACGTAAGTTTATAAGTTAGATGACTATTTCCCAGCCTACCTGGGAGAGTTACCATTTATATCTGTTGTGTTTGAATAGAAATTTATAGTGCTTCTTCATTCTCCAGAGCTCTGTGTTGGATTATAAATCCTTTGACTTCTCTGTGCATGAGGTTAGTATGCATGTTTGTGCCCACTCAGGCATGCAATTTTGCTTGGTGAGGGGGTTGGGCCTCACTCTTATGTTTGGAGGTGTTTGAGGATCCATGCATGAATCTGGGCATGAGCTCAGAGAAAACACAAAACCTGAGAATGCAAATCCATCATTTTTGCTAAGGAGGGACATGCTAAGGGAGAATAGAATTGTTGACTTGTAGACATCTGCCTTCAGGAGCCCTGTATTTGGAGGAGTTTGCTGAGCGCCAAAGGCATGGAAACTTTAGAATAGAGGGTCTGGGGCTTTGACATGACAGACAGCTGTAGTGAGATGGGAGACCATGGAGCTTGACTCCTAGATCTGTCACCTACTAGTTATGTGACCTTCGGGATGCCATGATGCCTTTTTGAGCTTCTTTAAAAATGAGAAGAATAATGCCCACTTGACAGGACTGGGGAATTAATAGATACAAATGTGTGTGGCTATGAGCAAATGTACTGACTATGATCATAAATGAGGAAAGGAATGACTGTCTGCCAGGTGGGGACAAATGCAATGACGTAAAGCTTCAAAACATGTCACAGAAATTACTGTACATCTTTCCATCAATGTTAATGTTGATCCTCATTAATTGTGGGGTGGAGGAGGGAGAAGAAGAAAGACATCTGTGTTACTATGTCTAGTTGCCTTGAAGAAGATGGATTGAAACACCCAAGTTTGACCTTGATATTTTTGTTTTTGAGAACACTGGTTGTCATCTAATTCAACGCTTACTGTCCTGGTTTGGCAAGTTCAACAAACCTTACACAGAACCTCATTGGTGACGGAAGAGAGGTGGAGGAGGAATGTACAGAACACTCCGCACACAGGGAGGACTGCGAGTGCAGTGTAAGTATGGTTCCTGTGGGGTGATTCAGAGGGCCTTCCCACAGGAAAATAACACAGGTGCCACTTGTAGCTCGAAGAAGACCATTGTAATTAAAAAATATTATATATATATTATCAAGTCTGGGGACCATATGCCATTCCTTGTCTGTCAAATGTATCTGCTCAATGGGCACAATGTAATTATCTTCTCCAAGCTATGAAAACCCAAACCCAGTGGCAATTGCCAGTGACAGTGTGAGGGAGCCTGATACCGGTAATCTCATCAGGTCCCCTCCCTGGGTCAAGTGTGATTTTGTTGCATCAAGGTTTCTTCTGCAGCCCCCATGCCAAACATGATTCTTCTAAAGGCCACAGCTTGCCAAGCAGATGAAGACAAATTCCTCTAGTCTTTGTTCTGCCGGCCCAACCAGGTGTACATTTGATCTGGCACCAAAATAGGGCAACTTTTATGTCCAGCTGAGTTTTCAACCCCAAACGCATAAAGAAATACATTGGAACAAGGGGCTTCATTTTTCTTCAGTAGACACAGCTCAAGGCAGACCCTTTGCCCTTTCTCTAAGTCCACTCCCAGCACTGCACCTGACTTCTCACCTCTCCATGTTGGAGGAAGGCCAATTTAAGGTAGAAAAGGACAGCCTGCAAGAAGCAAAGGAGGTCCCCCACTCCCAATAATGGTATTTTTAAACCCCTCCTGCAACTGTGCTTCACCTAAGAATGAGCCTCAGTGAATGTTCTCGAACTTGATGAGCTTGATCACCTCTCTTCCTCCTCCCTGACTGTGGAGTCAGAGAGCAGACCCAGAGGAGATGCTGTTTCATCTAGGTCAGAGCTTCCAGTTGGTTCTGCGGTGGGTACAGGTCTGCTGAGATACTCACTCTCTCTTCCCTCAGGGGAGGAGGGATTCAGAGGCCTGGCTCTTGTTTTAACTAGCATATTTTGCAAATACATGTGTCATAGCCTGAAAACTTAGAGAAGCTCTGTTCGAGCAAACATTGTCGAACATTTTCATTCTTTCCCTTGTGATCCTACTTGCTCTAACTTCCAGATCCAGGGGCAATTAGGATGCTCTTCTGTTTATTTAGGTTGGAAGGTCTCCAGAATCTAAGAGACCTCTCTTGTCTCCACTATGAGAACATTCTCCAATCACACTCTGCCTCCATCCACCCATCTATCTAAGAACTATCTGTCTGACATCTATTTCTCATCAAATAAATATGGGAAGCATAGATAAGACTTTAGGAATTATCAACCCTTTGATCCAGATGCCCCATGTTTGTGAAATAGTTCTGGATCAAACATTACTTAAGTTTGCCCACAAAGCCTGCTCCAAATTAAGTTGACTGGTTGCTTCTAGCCCCTTTCTTAATTTATGCTCAGTAGCATTATCCACCCAGGTTAACAGTTTGAATGTGATGTATAAAGAACACCAGACTTGGGTGACAACATCACTCAAAAAAAAAATAGGTAAAACCTGAGGCTTGATGCCATATTATGTAATGTGACAAAGCATATCCTTTACCAGCAACTCATCTCAAAAGTGAAATTTCCTCCCACCTTTCCTGCAGAGAAATCGGAGACCAAATGGATCAGTTTCCTTTCCCCCCTCTACCACAGGTATATTAGACATGAGAAATACACTGAAGTACCCTGTCTCTCATATGTCTCCCTGCTTAGCCCCAGTTGGAAGAGTATGTCTGAGCACCTGGTTGGAGGCTGGTTGCTTCTAGAAATTGAGGTCTGTATCTTCCTCCACTGAAATGGATACAAGGCATCATCCAGACAGCTAATGGAACACAGGTAATTCCAAATTCCAGTGTTGAGAATTTAAAGCACCTACAATCACATAGCTACTGTCTATACCAGAATGACTTTATTCCACGCATTGGCATAACTTCTTATTCCGGGAAACTTCCAGGAAACTCTTATGTAGGAAGATCAAATTGCAAATAACTTATATTGGGACCTTCCCTAAAATCTGTTTATTCAAAGAACAGACACTCAGCTAGTCTTCACTATCCCCTTCTTGGCCAATAGATTGCTTACCTAGTCTCATCAAGCAACTGTTTTCTCACCAAAAAGTTGCCTATCTTTAGGATTCCCTTCAAATTTTCTTCCTGCTCTGTCCACCAATTCTAACCTATGATGAACGAACTTGACCCAGTCCTGACTAGTACACCCCCATTAACATTTAAGGAGTTACTTTGAAACAGAAAGCCCACTTCAGCCAAAACATTTGCCCTCCTCTCAGATGCCCCAAAGACACTATCAGAAGGTGCAGTGATTTCTCTTATTGTTTAGAAGCAATAAACTCAGTTTTACTTTGTCAACGCGTTATATTGGTGGTCTCTTGGGGGAGTTGGTAGTTGACATTTTACCCACAAAATGTAGAAACTATAAATAGTTGTTATATTCACATGTTACTATCAAAGCAATGTATAATATAAATACCAATCTCCCTATATAGTAAACATTTCTCAGACATAATATTCTCAAACTTCAGTAAATCAAATTATCTGGAGGGGCACCTGGGTGGCTCAATCAGTTATGCAGCTGACTCTTGATTTCATCTCCAGTCGTGACCTCACGGTTTGTGAGATTGAGCAGTGCATCTGGCTCTGTGCTGACAGCACGGAGCCTGCTTCGGATTCTGTCTCTCCCTCTCTCTGCTCCTCCTCTGCTCAAGCACACTCTCTGTTTCTCTCAAAATAAATAAATAAACATTTAAAAAATCATCTGGAAATTCAAAGAAGATTCAACAAAGAAGATTTCTGGGCCCAGCTAGATGAATTCTGAATCATTATGTATGAGATATGAATCAGGGGTTTTTCAATTCCAGCCTCATAGGTAACTGAGGACTAAGGTCTCCAGATGGTTTTGGAGAAACAGTAATCTAGACCCACATGGCCGTGTGTAGTCACAGACAATAGCAGAGATTTAGTATTATCTGGGGAAAGGGATGAAGGAAATATATATTTTCTTGTGTTGGCAAAATAGAGTAGGAGTCACCCCCTCCTTGCTGGATTAGGTTAATACTGTGAACTTCAACTCAACTGAGAAAATAATTTCCTATCAAGGGTTGATGGAGATTATATGCCTCCATGTCCTACATGGGGGAGTAGGGGCTGGAGCTGGCAAATCACTACTAACAAAAAATAGTTCCCCTTGCATGGCATCTAAAACATTTTTTTTTCAAAACATAATGAAAGTGCTACACTGACATGCATATTTCTCCAGGTATTCTCCAATTTCATAAAGCCTCTGCATTTCTCTTTACATTTCCTTTGTGACTCTAACATCCTGATAATTCCATGATAAATCTCTAGTCTCCATCAGTGGACTTGAAACCACTTTCTACCTGAACTCGTGGTGGATGACAATGATGTTGCATCCTTCATGGTGCCGTGTTTCGATCTTTCTACATTTGATCATTCTCTGGCAGAATGTCAAGGTTCTACTGGTCAGTGATAGCCCAGTGGCTACTTTTTTGCTCAGGTGTAAGGTGGGCCTTGGAATCTTCCTGGCCTATCACCCTTTCCTTGTGCCCCTTTTGTGTTCATTCTGGGCAGAGCATCCACCTTGGCACTTGTATGCCATGCACATTCTCACTCCAGGAGGTCTGCATGGGACAGACATGCTCATTGTTCAGCTGCCAGGCTTTTGGCCACACGCACTGTGTCCCTTGCTCGAGATGCATTCATTTGCTCTGACATCCTCCTCCATTCTTGTCACATGCCACCTCAGTGGTCACTGTGATTGACATCAATGGGATCTGAGCGTGTCAAGTGCATTCGTTATGGGGGAGAGCACAACCACTTTGCCGCCTTGGCGGGGCGACTGCAGAGCAGGCATACTCAACACACTGGGGTCACCTACCCGGCCGTTGTCCTGACTCCTGGGTCATGAACCTGCCTGTCCCATCCTGTGCCTGTCACAGGACACTCCCCACCTGGGAAGCTTTGTTTGTGGGGATGTTTTCATGATTCTTTGATACATTTTGAAATTCTGCAGGCATTTTTATCTGGCCCAGAGGAGACCTTAATGCTCGGCCCTCTGCCATCCGAAATTTCCTCATCTTACTTTATTTATGTTTTGCTAGATTTCACAGAACTCCAATGTTAGATAATTCCTGTAAGACTCTTAATTTGCAAAGAATGTATGTTCTCATGTTTTTCGCAAATCTATCTTCTGTAATTGTCAGTTACAGTGAAAACAAACACAATGAAACAGAATAATGTGTAAGAGAAATTTGTGAGTCCGTTGGTGGCTTAAAAGACAACAAGAAAGTGGGAGGTGCCCCAGGGATTTACTTGAATATCACAATGTGCCCTGTCACAGGAGCCTTTCCAAGTTCCAGTGTCACTGGCTCATGTGAAGAAGAAAGGAAGATCCCTGGAAGAACTGAGTCTCAAATCCCAGATTTCATTATAGAATGACAAAGTTGTCAAATTCTTAGAGCGATCTAATATGCCCAAACAGGCTTCATAGGACTAGGAAACCAAAATAATCTTGTAACTGTAGAAATAAGAATCAATAATTTGAAATCTTCCTCCAAAGATAACAGCAGCTTCCAAGGGGGCAGGCCATGGGGTGAAGGCATTCAAGGGGCACAAGCCGCGGGGTGAAGGGGCGTGGGGAGGAAGAGATGTGAACATCTGGCGGAAGAGTTCAAGGAAGAGGCGCCCCCAGTGCCGAGGCTCCCAAGCAGGAGCACATGCTCCTGGGTGTCTGAGGGACACTGGGGAAGCTGGAGTTCCTAAAGCAGAGGAGACAGGGGGAGGGGAGAGGGAGGGGCACCACAGGCCTCCTGGGAAGCACAGATCTCAGAAGCCAAGGACTTTTTAGTAACCCAGTCATGATCTACAGCCCAACAGCCCTGGTCCTGGATATACTCCAGAGAAACACAGACGTATGCACCAGGCGACTGATCCCAGAGCACCCCCCCATTCCTGCAGCCCAGCCTATGAACCCCAGACACAGTCTCATGTTGCCAGCATGGAGGTGGGTAACTACCTTGTGCGGCCTCTTCACGATGGGTTGTGATAGTCTAGTATACAGCTGCATACACACCCACCTATCGGTGACTGGCACCATGTCATTTATGTGAGTTTTGTTGAACACCATGTGTGTGTGTGTGTGTGTGTGTGTATTTCTTACTAAAAGTTTTAGAACCTTGAAAAGAATGATGGAATTACAGGGAGGTGCTGAAGAGATTTCAATCTGATGAGCCGCCTTAAAGTGCACAGGAAACGCTGTGCCTTTGATCTCTGTTAAGGACTCAGATTGGCTGAACTTCACCGACTCTTACTGCCAGAGATCAAAGTTATTTTTCAGTGTTTAAAAAGACAATTTTGGGGACACCTGGGTGGCTCAGCCGGTTAAGCATCTGACTTCGGCTCAGGTCACGATCTCACGGTTCCTGGGTTTGAGCCCCACGTCCGGCTCTGTGCTGACAGCTCAGAACCTGGAGCCTGTTTCAGATCCTGTGTCTCCCTCTCTCTCTAACCCTCCCCTGCTCACACTATCTCTTTCTATCTCTCTCAGAAATAAATGAAACATTAAAAAAAAGACAATTTTCAGGGCTCCTGTGATCCTGAGATGTTATTAATCTCTGGTTTGGGGAGCTAACAGAGGGAGTCTCCCTCCTTCCCCATTCTACCGCCGTTACCAAATGTCCTCACAGCTGTGTCGATGGCTGGGGAATCCTCAGAAAGAGCTAGAAGAATTACCTCATTTATTTTATATGCCCAGATAGCCGCCTAGGATAGAGACCCAACAAGATTGGATCACATCGTTCCTTGGTTCCACGCTGAGCACCCGGTAGCTGCTGTCTGCACCTTCGGGAAAGCGCAGGTCCCTGTAGATCAGCTGGAGGAAGGTGCTTTCTGGGGAACAGAACCTCCCAGATTTAGGTGTGGGACTTTATGTACACTGTTGCAAGTTTTGAACTGATTTTCTAGTGCTTTGCGCGTTTTGCATGACAGACGGGACTAAGGTAGCGTTTCCTGCTTAGTGTACAGCCACCTGTCTCCTCAGGGCCGTGGTCCTCGTCTCCTCCGTCTTTCCCACTCCTGTCGTTTTTGGACCTTTGTCCCCACAGCCACCGTCGCCACACTAACAAGCCTGCCACTGCAGAGACTGGTTCTTCTACATCTTGGAATTTGACAAAGTCCCTCAAGAACATATCATGTGTCAAAGTGACCTGAAGGAAAGCCTGCTCAGGGGGGTGGGGTGGTTGGAGGAAAAGAGCTCTAAAAACTAAACTAGATGCATTTTAATTGAGTCATATGGCTTCTTATAGCACAGCCTTACCACCCACAACACTGCTTTTTGGGTGTCCAAATACACGTAGTTCTAAAGCCAAATCAAATTGAAACAAGATCGACAGTTTTGTTTTATTTAGGGAGGGAGAAGAAGAGAGAGAATCTTAAAAAGTCTCCACAGCCAATGATCCACACTCAGTGTGGAGCCCACCGCGGGGCTTGATCTCAAGACTGTGAGATCATGGCCAAGCCGAAATTAGGAGTTGGACGCTCAACCAACTGAGCCACCCAGGCACCTCATCAACAATAATTAAATAATAAAATAATTAATTAAATAATTAAATAATTAAAATAAGTTTTGTCTTCAAAACTCCTTTGGTGACCACGTATCTCTTATCTTACGTGGGCTATTTGTATATCTCCTCTAGTGTAAATATCCAGGTTTAACTGGAAACATGAACGCATTTAATTACAAGGTGCAGCCCCCAGATATGGACGGGGCACCAGTGTTAAATGCCCCGTCTTGCTTTCTTAAAATCTAAAAAATACTTAATGCTGAAACAAACCTCGCCCAAGCATTTCAGATAAGAGAGCTTATCAGCTCCCCATTGAAGCTGCACTCTGGTGCTTTCTTTCCTGCTTCCAGGACTCCAAGTACTAGCGTGGGAGACCATCCTTTTATAGGAAAAAAAGAAAAGAAAAGGCGATGTATCTGTACTGTATCTGTATCTGTACTTCACTGTGCTAGTCTTAAAAAGGACAGCAGTGCCCTGAGAAGTTTCCAGCAAGTTGCTGTAACATAGGATCTCCTTACTTGGAGTATCTGACAGGTTTCAGCTGTGAATGTTTAGAGCTATAGTTAAGCTTTCTCACACTGGAGTACATTAAGTACTAAATAGGATAGGTTATTCCATATTCGGCTTAAATAATTTAACCTGGCACATTCAATAATGCTCATGGTAGGCAACTTGACTTTCAAAATGATGATATGTATTTCTGAAGATAACTTTTTATTCTAAATTGTAATTCACTCTTTCCCATTCCAAAAAAAAAAAGAAGAAAAAGAAAAAAGAAAACTGTGAAGAAGCTGTGGTGAGCTTCAGGTAGCAATAGGGAGTATTCAGTTATATTCTAAATCAAACCTGCAGGTGAAGGGTGAAAAGCATTTACATAAATGTTTTGAGAAGTTGTTTCAAAATGGCCAGATCAAAATTTTACAGTGAATGCACAGTTTTACTTGCTTTTCCTAAATAAGACAAATTTTGTGCTGAGTGCACTCTTCAGAGAGGGTAAAAGTCACAGCCCTTCCTGGGTTGATAAAAAACTGGGGTGCCTTGGTGGCTCAGTTAGTTAAGCATCTGACTCTTGGTTTCAGCTCACGTCATGGTCTCACACTTGGGTGAGACTGATCCTGCATCAGGCTCTGCGCTGACTGTGGAGCCTGGGGGGATTCTCTCTCTTCCTTGCTCTCTGTCCCTCCCGCACTTATGTGTACATGCACACACACTCTCTCTCTCTCAAAATAAATAAATAAACCCCCCCACCCCCACCCCCACCAAAAAACTAACAGTGCACTGCAGGGGAAAGAGTAGACATTTTTAAAGCAGCCAGTCGCTGCAGAAGGAGTAATCACAATCTGAGTTTTGATTTTAAAGGAAAATGCTCAGAGATCCACACAGAGTACATATAAAAGACAAGATCTCCCATTTACTGCACCTGGAGTGAAGAGAGAGCATTTATTTCAGATACAAGAGTGAAAAGAGCTGAGTCTTTTATTCAGAAGGAACGGGGCACAGGAGAGGGCTTTGTTGTGAAGGCAAGGTCACAGGAGTCCTGGCTCAGCCCATGCCCAGGACTTGCAGTGCTACTTGGAGCAAGAATAATGTTAATAATCATGGTATCTACAGTCAGCTTCATACCTATTATGTGCCAGGACCATTTCTTATTTAATTACTGCAGTGTTCTCTCTGCTGCTTAGAAGTAGCTGATGCTGAGACAGGGATACTGGTTTGCAAGGACTTGATGAACAGCCTGGCTGTCTCTAAACCTCACTATATCTGGCTTTTTCCAGAATCTATTCGAGAAATTACATCAACATGCCTACTATCTCCCTCCCACCTTCCCCAACCGCCAGTAATCTTAGTATTTTATAACATGTGCAGAGTAGTACTTGATATAGCTAAGTGATATCAAGTAACCAAAGAAAAATCCCTTATTTTTTTTTAAAGTAAGATGATAAGAGGTGCCTGGGTGACTCAGTCAGTTGAGCGACCAACTTCGGCTCAGGTCCCAATCTCACGGTTCATAGGTTCAAGCCCCGCATTGGGCTCTGTGCTGACAGGTCAGAGTCTGGAGCCTGCTTCAGATTCTGTGTCTCTATCTCTGCCCCTCCCCTGCTTGTGCGCTCTCTCGCTCTCTCTCTCTCTCAAAACTAAATAAACACTTTTTAAAAAGTTAAGATGATATTGGCATGCAATTAATAATTTAATAAATACTTATTAAATTCTTACAACAGATCAGGTTTACGTTTCATAGAAACTCAACCCAGATATGGTCCACACCTTCACAGAGCCACTGGGGAGTGAGACATTGATTCGATATTCACATTAACAGACACATAATATAGACCAATGAAAGGACTATAATTCTGGCCAAGCAGATAAAATTGCAGGCAGCTTATCAGAGAATGGTGACCAGAGGAAGCCACTGGCCCTAAGATCTGTAGATGCTAAGTAACCAAGTATCATTCCAGGCACAGGGGACAGTCTGACTACTCACCAGGGCAGAAAGAATACCGACTTTCAAGGAAGTGAGAAGTGTGATGTGTCCACCCACAAGAGTGAGAAAACACACAGAGGTAAGGTGGAGAGTGTCCTGGGGTCCCCGTGAGAGCGTTACACTTTATATATTCCCAGAGTCATGGGAGGCCATCCGCATATGTGACTTGGTCAAATACACCTTAAAGTGACCGCTGTAGCTCCAGCGTGAGAGCCAATCAGAGGGAGACAGAGCGCACAGGGAGACCGTCACTGGCCATTGTCGTAGCAGCCGAGAGATGGTGAGTTTGGACCCCAGGATTTTGTAGGGGGTGTGGAAAGAAATTGGTGGGGTTGGGAAATGTCTGGGAGGTGGAGCTGACAGGCTTTCTGGGGAAATGCATGCAGGGTGCGGGGGGGAAGGAAAAGTCAGACCATCTCTAGATTTGTCCTGCGCACCTGTCCCAGAGTGGAAACACGAAACATAGCAGAACCGGAGGAAACCCATAGTTTTGGTTTTGAAATTGGATTTGTGATTTCTCCCAGGCATCCACGTGAGCGCCCTAAGGGGGGGTGGGGGCAGGGTGTGTGCTTGGGAAGCAGCAGAGGGCAGGAGGCATGTGGACGGGTTGGGGGAAGATCTGGGGAGACGCAGCCTCCTGAGAGGGCCCCGGGGTGGACAGACACCCTGACAAGGGCTCTGGAGAACGCTGTCCCCACAGAACAGAGAGGAGAGCTGGGAGTTGCCTGGCAGAGTCAGGGGAAGTACAGGCGCCACACGTAGGGACCCACAGGGTTCGATGTCCCTCTAACCAGAGGGGCTCACACACTAGACAATGCGACAGCAGCCCCCCAGGCTGACCCCTTGTTTCCTTTGAGATCACTCCTTTCTTTCCTAGATGCGGGTCCTAAAACTTGGTGGGAAAGTGGCGGGAGCAGGGCCCTCAGGCAGTCAGCACTACGCTGGACCCTTCCCTTGGTGGCCGCTGCTCCCCCCCCATCCCATGTCACACACATCAGCCTAGGGCCTGCTCTTGAAATCCAAGATGTCGCCTGCTAATTCCTCACCTGGGAGTCACAGCTTGGCATTGCCTGGCTCAGCCCAGTCATCGTCTCTGTGCCCCACGATGTTCCTGTGCAGTAGCTGATTTTCAGTTTGAGACGAGTTCCCCCCGGTGTGGATGGGACTCGCCACTGTGCTGACCGAGCCCTGGGCTGCTGACCGAGCCCTGGGCTGCTCATGGAAAGTACTGAGTGGAGACGTAAAGGATGCCCCTGGTGCAGTGAAGGAGGCAAAGATCAATGTTCCCGTGATGGGGGTGGGGCGAGGGGCTTCAAATTCAAAGAAAAACAAAACAAAACAAAACAAAACAGTGATTTCATTTGTTGCAAATTGCAATTTAAGGGATATCAATTTTTTATCTGACTTGAACTGAGAGAAACGGAGTAAAATGATAGGGAAATAATATTCCCTGCTTACTTACTCACTCTAAGTAAGATAAGTACATTAACAGATAGTATCTTAACAGGAGAAAGTTTAGGTCATGTCAACATGATTGAAATCTAGAGTAGAAAAGCCAAAAGAAAGCTCTAATGCAAAATCCACATATTTGGCCAGTAACACTGAGTATGAGAAGGAAAGAATGAATCAGGGATCAGAAGAAACTAACAACATGTCCAGAGGACAATAAGCTAACTGGAAGAAGTAGGTGTGTGTGTGTGTGTGTGTGTGTGTTGTGTATAGGTGTGTACTTTGACATAATGTATAAGGATAATTACCAAGTACTTGACACACAATAAACCCACAATAAGTGGTAACTATCTCACACACACACACACACACACACACACACACACGCATGCACATATATATGGGCCCTGGTGTCATGCTGCTTGGTGGTTTCTGGAGCCTTCTATGTTAATCAAATTGTTCAGGGAGATACACCGTTATAACACATTGGCCAACCGAAAAGGTGAAAACAGAGTTTATTTCTTTTCCTTTCTATGACTCAAAAATAAATAACATCAAAGAAAACAAAGGGTGAGATTATATAACTTCTAAACTACTAAAAAAAAAAAGAAAAAACCCTCAAGAACCTTTGGTATCCGCTATGAAAAAAAAACATATTTTCCCAAATACTGTCTTTAAAACCTGGGAACACCCACAGCGTACAGGCAGCGCCCCACAGCCTGTTCCTCTTGGTGGGGACACTCTATGAATGAGTTGGTGTCACACAGGAAGGCGAGTTTCTAGAATTCTTGATGCATGCATCAGAGAGGTACTTTCCTCGGTGAGCTTTGGTCTGCAGAAAGAGTTGCTCGGAATGAATCAGGACATGCATATTTGAGTAGGTGAAAGTCCTGGGGTCTCGCCGTGCCGAGTGTGGCCCGGCACCTGTGGAAATGTTTCTCCACGATGTGGGAGTCCAGTGATGCCCCAGAGCGAGGACTGAAAGCCAGACAGCATCATACCGGCTCTCAACCGAACAGGTGTCTCAGCGAGAGTTAAATCCGTGTCCCATTTCACCTGAGTGAGAGCGTTCTGGAGACAAGGCCATTTCTAGTCCCCTCCCACTTCCTTCCACTGCTGCCCCCAGGTCAGAAATAGGCTTGGAGTCATGTGAAAACTCATCTTATTCCTACCATTGATGTCAGGAACAAACCAGGGAGGGAATCATTTAGTGCAGGGGACCTCTGCACCTGAGAAACTGCTTCTTCAGGCCGAGGACCAGGGCCAGGGAAGGACCCTTCTGCCCTCCCCAGCCCCTGCCCTGCAGCCCCTCCCCTTGACATACCGCATAGATTCAAGGGTGTTCACAAAGGGGTGGATGGCTTTAAAAAAAAATGTCATTTGCCAAGTTGTGAAAAAGAAAGAACTCCACTGAATTTCACTGACGCTCTTTAGTTGGGGGAATTCACGAGGTCATGATTAGCATTGCTATTTTTGGGTTGTGTTTAGGTTTGCATTTGCAAGAACACTCACTGGTTTGGTTGAGAGAGCGAGCTGATGCATAGGAGGGACTCATCTTGTTGAGTTAATGTTTGATGGCTTGCGATCATTCTGTTCATTTTGCCCTTTTACCTGCCTGTCCATCCTTCTGACTTCTGAAATGCCGATTTTGCATACATGAAAACATTCTAATTTAGGAATGGATTGCATCTGAGCCTTTGACATGCAGGTCATTTGTTTTGGATTTGAAAAGATGAAGGTGAAGATGATAAATATAGACTTACCTTATTAGTGCCTCCTTTTCATTGAAATGGGCTAGTGTGGGGCTGCCTGAGGGCTTACATCTGTGAAAAAGAGAAGGAAAGGAAAGACCAGACTTGGTTTTGTGGGAATTGTGCTTCTCAGCATGAAAGTACCCCAGGTTTTCCCCTGCCAGACCCTACACCTGTTGTTAGCTGGGGTGGCTCCGATCCTCCCCGTCTATTGCAGGAAAGGCATGCAGGAAAGTTGTTCAGGAGACGGGTGTTCAGAATAAAAGTGGGCTTGGACAGAAGCCAGAGTAAAACTCTCCAGTCAGTCTGGGTACTTGGCACAGGTCAAATTTCCAAACATATAGGATCAAAGAAGTGAAGATCATTCAGTATCAGTCAATATTTGCAGGTTACTTTCTCATATGCAAGGTATTTTCATCTACCTTATATATTTTAATTGTTCCCAAACTTTGGAAAATGGATGTAATTTACACACATAACATTGGTGGAAATAAGCAAAGCTTGGAGAATGCACTTACTTTATCCAAAGCAGAACTAAACCCAGATTTTATTATTCTATCTATTCACTTATAACATAATTATTACCTAGAGAGAAGTCATCCACTTTGATGATTCTTTAGCCAAAATGAAGACAATTGTAATTGCTTTTTTTTTTTTTTTTGAATATACAATACGTAGGTAAATTATCCTGATCCTGTTTCAGATGTGAAAAAGTTGACCCCCACGTCTCTGCCTCAGGGAAGTCTGGCTTTATGAATTCATATACGTCTCCTTGGGGACACATCCCTAGCCACCCAGCATTGAGGGAAGTGCCTGCACATTGTAGGCATGATGTAGACCCATGCTCTGCCTTTTTACAATGAAGTGACCGGAAAGTTTTCAGAGGTCAAGTTCAGCAAAACCTCATCTTCCTTTATGTAGCATATCTCTTGGTGCTTCCCAGCCTTCCTGAACCTTCCTGTTGAGTCAGTAGGTACCACATCAAAGCCCCCATCAATTTAGACTCTAGTGGCTGTGTTTGATAATTGTTCAATAAACTCTGAATTTTACTTTAAATCTGTCTGTGAAGAAGGATACTGCTAAATAAATCAGTTAAGCACATTTCTGGGAAATATTTATATACACAGCTTCCAAAAAGATTATTCTTCATAATTAGCAAGGTGGTTTTTGCACGTTAATTCAGAAGAATTCAGTTCAGCAATCATACCCAAGTCACATAGGACATTGTGAAATGAGGTAGAGTTATGACCTAATGAGGGGAATGGGTTGAGGCTTCCTAACCTGTCACATGGCAGAAATTCTATCTGCCTCCATGCAATTGGAAATAATGTGATCCTTTTCTGAGTTGCCCTGACTCCTGGGTTTGCCTTAGACATCCCAGAAATAGATGCCAGGGTGCCTCAAACATGCCAGAAAGTTCTTAGGGGGAAAGACTAAGACAAAGATGAAGAAAGAGCCAAGAGGGACTTAGAGAGCCTTTAGGACATATGCCAGTAAGTAGAGGAGAGAGGGACAGTGGAGAGAAGGTTGGAAGGAAGTATCTTGGGTGGCCATGACCTTCTCAGGAAAGTTCAGCCAAGCCTTCGGCAGCCCTGAGTCAAAGGTATCTGTCAGAGGATCAGAGGTCCTCTGTGTCCCTGGACAAAGGGCCAGTCTTGGTATCCTTGTCATAGTCAACACTGCTACGAGACACCCCTGGGAGTTTGGTCTTGTGATGACTTTGGGGGACATCAGTTGGATCCTTGGTCACTCAGAGATCTGAGAGGTACATTCTCAATTCCTTTTTATGGCTGAGTAATGTTCTATTGTGGATATACACCACATCTTTATCCATTTATCAGTTGATGGACACTTGGGTTGATTCTCTGTTGACTATTGTAGATAATGCTGCAATAAACCTAAAGGTATCAGATATCTTTTCAAACTAGTGTTTTCATTTTCTTTGGGTAGATACCTACCAGTGGAATCACTGGATCATATGGTAACTCTATTTTTAGTTTTGAGGATGCTCTATACTGTTTTCCCCAGTGGCTGCACCAGTTTACATTCCCACCAACAGTGTGTGAGGGTTCCCTTTTGTCCACATCTTCTCCAACATTTGCTATTTCTTGTCGTTTTGATATCAGCCATCCTGAGTCTCTGAGTCTTTCTCTTTCGCTGTTAGCACAACTTCATTTTTTCCATTTATTTGTGTGTTTACTTATGTTACTCAAAAGCCCATGCACCCCAGAGAATAGTGACAAAGTCTGGCAGGCCCAGCATGGAATGTCTACACGTTGGACAATGCTTGGAACCTCATAGGTGCTCAGTGCACTTTTATTTTGTTTATGAGGAAACTGAGGCTATTAATGGGAGTCCTTGAGTTGCTGTCAGTATTTAAAAGCATCAAATAGAAATAACAATACCTGAGTTTTCTTAAACACTTGCTCTCAGAAATAACTCATGATAAAGCAACATAGGCTAAAATACAAACACAATCACTTAGCGTCAGTTCTCATTATCTGCAATGGTTATGTTCTTTTTTTTATATAAAAAATTTTTATGTTTTTATTTTATTTCTGAGAGAGAGAGACAGCATGATTAGGGGACGGTCAGAGAGAGAGGGAGACACAGAATCTGAAACAGGCTCCAGGCTCTGAGCTAGCTGTCAGCACAGAGCCCGATGTGGGGCTTGAACCCACGAACTGTGAGATCATGACCTGAGCCGAAGTCGGACACTTTACCGACTGAGCCACCCAGGCGGCCCTGCAATAGTTATGTTTTACAAAGTCATCTCAAACAATGAGTTAGCAAATACTGAACCATTGCTCCTGGGGGAAATATTGGGTTAGGTTCCTGAGCCTTGGGTTACAGCATTTTTGTCAACTGATTAGTTATAACTTTGCTTGATGTATGTTTCTGTTTAAAGAAACAGTATTTAATATATAGAGTTGATTCATTAACACTTATCTGAACCACATGATAACTCCTGCTTGAATGAAGCATACCTAATACATGAATTTTCTCCCTAATAGGCATATTGCACTTAGGACCAGTAGGCAGCACTTTGGCACACGGTTGTGGGTGATTTTAAGCAGCAAAATCAGCAACAAAAAGCACAAAAATGTGAAAAGCGTGGCATCAAACAGGTCACGAAAAGGACTCTTGTTTACGGTGTGAAAACAAGAAGACAGAGCATTGTCGTGTTTGGCCGGAGCTGGGAATGTGCACGTGGAATGGCTCAAATATTGAACCCTCTGTGTGTGTTCCTGAATGGCCATGAAAGACTTTTGAGATGACACACATGTTTTAGGGAGGAGACAGATTCACACGTAGAAGAACTTATGAATTGTGAGGGTTGGCTATATTTCCTTTTGGCCAAAAACGTACCATCTTAGGGTGACAGTAGTGGGTATCTTCTGTCGACAAAAACTCTGACAGTAGTTCACACGGGAATTCCTGGAGTTTTCATGTCCAGCAGATGAGGGTTTTGGGTACCCAACATCAGAAGTGCTTTGCCACAGCCCCAGGTGAGGGCCAGTGTAGACGGTGTGGACTGGCAAGACCAATGGGCCTTGGGCTTCTGGCCAAAGTCACTCTACTGCATCCCGCTTCTTCCATAGGTATGGATTTGGAAAATACTCTGCAAAACAGTTCACGATTCATTCTAGAAAACAACTTAAAGATTTAAAGAGTTAAAAATGATGCAGAGAACCAGCATAGTAACAGGGAGGTGACGGGCACATAGGCCACCAGTATTCCATTTTCACTTCAATCTTGTCACCGACTAGCTATTGGGCCTGGTGCACATTCTGACCTCAGTGAAGTTATAGATTCACACATTTGCAAGATGGGGACAATATCACCACCTCCCTCAGAAGACGGTCTAATTACCAGCCAGATAATGAAAGTGCTTTGTAAATAGTAAAATAAAATATGCACGCGTATGCATACATCTGAGTGTTACGTGCACGTAAAGTTTTATCTGTCACCTCTCACATCAGACTCATGTCCCCCCTTCTACTCTGGCTCCCTGGCAGTCTAGGCATTGTGTGTACCTCTCTGTGAAGGATAAATGGCTGTTGAGAAGCAGAGCCTGGAAGAGGCAGGCGTGGGTGGGGGCAGGTGCGTGCACGAGGTGCAGACAGGACGCGAGCCCTCTGTGTGGGAGGCAAGGAGGATGTGGGCTGCTTGTCACTTCAGCAGGAGACATTGGTGCCTCCTTGCGCTACCCAGGAAGGGATGCAGCCTCTCAGCCTTAAAGTTTATTGTTTTTTCAGCTAAATACAGTATGCAGCACATTCCTGGACATGCCCTAAATCTCACTCCCGTATTCCATGGAGGAAACCTGCCCCATTCCCTGTCAGCATTAGGTGCGGGAGCTGCGGATCAGGACAGTTAAATGATGTGTTCTCTGCACAGGTTGCTGGGCTCTGAGCCGCCTGTTGATTCTCTTAGGGAAATAGCATTGACTGATGTGAACCTGTCTCCTCAAAGCACCGAGGCCTCAGAGCAGAATGTGTTCTATGTGCACTTCAAACACATCCCAAGGAGGCCTGGGCCCCCAGGGCTGTTTCTTCATTTTGAAGCAGATGGAGTTTGGGGGAGGGCAGGTATGAAACCAGAGTCATGGGTTGTATGGGCCCGGGCTGGCCCTGGAAGAAGGAATCTGTCACTGCCAGTGCTCACTCCCTCCTGACATGTGCAGAGCCCTCTAGAGAGTGTGAAGGATGAAACGAGGTGAGTCAAAGAGAGGCAGAAATAGAAAATGCAACCAGAAGTGGGCTTTTACTGCAGACTGTGGCTGGGTGACATCGCTTAGGCAGATAGGACATTTCCTCCTCCCACACTCAACAGCCATGAAACAGGACTCATGTTTGCTTTCAGTAAGGAGGTCCAGCCCTAACAACCAGAATCCCCTGAAGAGCTCTCGTGTTGTCACACCCGCTTACCCTTCAGGGGTGATTGGTCAGTAGGCCGTAAGGAACAAATATCAGTTGTGGTCAGTTTTTAGCAAATGCAAAGCTCGCGGACCCATGGGGAATACATGTGTAAATTTGACCTAACAGAGGCTAAACTAAAGCAGTTGCTGTGGGGTGAGAAGTAAAGATCTGAGAGAATCTAACAAAATAGAACTGAGTCAGCTTGATGAACAGTTAGATGGAGAGGCTATTGGGTGAGAAGGATGGAAGATACATTCGATTTTACCCACTTGAATTTGATGTGCTTGTAGAAGTCCTAAGAGGAGGGGCTCAGTCGGAAGTGTGACACATGGGTCATGAGTCCCCAGTGGCTGTACTCTCGTGTGGATGTTAAAGGCAACAACAGATTCACTTTACCTGGAAGAATACAAAGGCAAAGGGAAGGATCACCCAGGGACAGCATGTACTAGGAGAGGACATGCCCCCTCTGTGTCATACAATTTATGTGACCGCTCCTCCTGCCCTATGTCCTGAAGGCCAGGAATAGATTCTTTTTGACTTGCCTGTATCTTATAGGAAAGTTTGTATAATAATCTGTTGTTCATTACTTCCTTCATTCAATAAAATAGTCACGGCATGCCTGCGAGATGCCAGACTCTGACCCAGTCAGTCTCGGGCGATATCGCCGTAAGTTATATTTTAGAGGAAGAACAAACTAATTTATGAATGGATGACTTCTGCATGGAGTTTGAGATTTTTATCAGGTAAATATAATGACTTCATAGGACTTCCCGAGGACGGCCTCGTGGTGCTTCCGTATCACTGGCAGAAAGCCATGGACCAGGAGCTGTGTGTTGATGCTCCCCTGGAAAGGAACACAGCCATAGTTTAGGACCACACTCCAGCACCCATCGGTGGCCGAGCTGAGAAGTGAGCAAGTTCATGAACTGCATTTGGATGTATTCTCATATGGCTACATCTGGACATTCCTGCTGAAGTCTGTGGTGATTACGCAGGCTCTCTCTGTAAGGAAAACACAACCTGTGTCTAGGCTTTGTTTTCTCTTTTCTGTTTCTGCAGAGCCTTCCAATCTTCGCTCGATTGTTTTCATTCACAATCTCCTTTATTTCCAAGCCCTCAGCTCGGGGTGCAGACGTGGCTAGAATCTGCTCCGTCTTGGACTGTTGCTGATGGACCATCATGGCAGTCAAGGACACCAGCTACAAGTTTTCAAGGGTGTCTGGTTGGGGGGAGCTGATCCTGGTCTTAGGAAGAAACAGGGGAGAGGCTGAGTCATGACAGCCAGCACACACCACCCATGTGGCCTCAGGAGCAGCTAGGTAGAACAGTTGGATTTGGGAGGCCTAAGGCACTTCCTATGAGCAGAAGTTACACAAATACCACATCAGGGTGCACTGCTTCTGAGGGAGGGTTGTTCCGGATGAAAACCATCCCATTGCTTCTTCTTCGTTTATTTTTCACAGAAGGACCTTGGTTCTGCCAGCCCAGCTCGCTTTATCACACGTCTTCCTCCACAAGGGAACCCCTGCCTGGACATATGTGCCATTTGTTGCCTTCTGTATGGGTCTGTCTTCCTTGGAGGGCTGTGGTCAGCTTTCCCTGTATCTTGAGTTGCTTCCCATTAGGAGGGTGTTCATGCAAGGATTCATGCTCCCAGGAAACAAGGGTACTGGAAGTGCGGGTGAGGCCTGTGTCTCCTGCTGACGTCAGACTCCAAATGTGAGAGATGGCTCACCGCTGCCTCCAGACCCCTCGTCCTACACACAAGGCCATACAACGCAGCATTCAGCCACTTTTCTCTTGATCTCGCCCTCAACTGCAATCAGTTCCTGGGGGAAGGTTACTAGTAACCCCCTGCTCTGAATAGGACCCTTGGGGCATCTGGGTGGCTCAGTCGGTTAAGTGTCTGACTTCAGCTCAGGTCATGATCTCATGGTTCATGAGTTTGAAGCCCGCATCAGGCATCAGGCTCTGTGCAGACAGCTCAGATTCTGTGTCTCCCTCTCTCTCTCTGCTCCTCCTCTGCTCGTGCTCTCTCTCAAAAATAAATAAAGATTTAAAATAAATAAATAAAGGGGCGCCTGGGTGGCTTAGTTGGTTAAGTGTCCGACTTTCACTTAGGTCATGATCTCGCAGTTCGTGGGTTCGAGCCCCGTGTCGGGTTCTGTGCTGACTGCCAGCTCAGAGCCTGGAACCTATTTTGGAGTCTGTGTCTCCCTCTCTCTGACCCTCCCCTGCTCACACTGCCTCTCTCTCTCTTAGAAACAAATAAAAAAATATTTAAAAAAAACTTTAAAATAAATAAATAAATGGCACCCCTGAGTTGTGTGTGTGTGTCTGTGTGCACATGTGTGTATGTGTGTGGGGGGTGCTGTTGTTATTTTAACTACTCACACATTTTAAGGTATGTCCCCTAAAACTAATATTGGATTATTACTGAAAATTATTTTGATATGGTGCTGATATTTCACTCTTTCAAAGAAGTTTCTCTCTTTTAACCTTCTTTGACAGCTAATCATGTTAATTGAGTCTATGTTTAATGAGACATAAAAGGCGATGACTAAGAATTAAAGCACAAAGATTCTGGTCCAATTTTCTGGCTTAAGGAACTGTGTGATCTTGAGCGAGTCACAAAACCACTGAAATTTAGATTTTTTTTTTTAGTTGAAAAACAGCATAATCTCTGTGTAACTGTCACCAATGTTTTAAAAATTAAATTAGAGGGGTGCTTGAATGGCTCGGTTGGTTGAGTATCTGACTTTTGATTTTGGCTTAGGTCATGATCCCAGGGTCAGAGGATAGGGCCCCACGTTGGGCTCTCTCTCCCCCACCCACCTCTCTCCCTACTCACACTTTCTCATAAAAATAACTTAAAAATTAAAATCAAATTAGATAAAAATGTTTGGCTTATTTGTTAAGTCTGTTGGACAGTATAGATGAAAGACAGTGATGGTGTCACCATCATCCTCTTTATGATGACTTAATGCCCTTAGCCATGTCATTTTCTTTCTGTAAACTTTCATGAAGATAGAGGTCACACTTGAATGCATATGTTGTACTGTCATATTAAAACACCCAGCATGGTGTGTGACCCACAGAAGACACCCCATAAACTCTAGGTGCAGAATGAATAGATCTTGTAGGTGAGAGATTTTCAAAGAGAACAGTAAGTCACGTGTAGATCATATACTGAATTTAATGGAACATGGCAAGCATTAAAAACAGAGTAGAGTGGAATGAAATGAATGACACGAGAAGACAGACTCTCGGTGCCATACAGCCAGGAAAGCTGGGAGCACCTGCGCTGTTGCTGTATTTGTTTGTCATCGACGTACATCTGTATTTGCATTTGCAGTAATCCTAGGGCATAATGTGCTCATGCTTCCTATCGGGAGATGTGAACCAAATGTGTAAAAAACTATGTTCCTAGACAGGAGGAATTCAGATTTTCAAATCTATGGAGCATTCCCCAGGAGGCAACAAGAGTGAAGAAAATTCTGCATCATAAATCCTAAAGATACTTCCTGGGTGATGGTACAGCCTCTTTGCTTTTCTCCTCTTAGATGATATACAAAAGCAACAGGGAGAATGTAAAAATAATAATCCATGTTTAGTTGAATTCAGCCATGCATAAATTCTACAGTTTCCAAAATCTACACAAAGTCCATCAAAAAGAGTGCCAGGATCATGCAGAAACCCTGGCGGGTGGAATGGAAGAGGGGAGGCCCAGAACTAGTGAGAGACACACCAGGTGGCCTTATACCAGGTGAGGGCGTCACCCTGAAATGACGATGTTTGCTGCTGGTGTGGCAGCAGATGGGTTTGGACACCAGGAAAGGAAAGAAAGGTGGCCGGATTGTTTCTGGGTCCAGTGAATCAAGGAGAAGATCAGGTGGGGTATAGAATGGTCCCCACATTTTGTTAGAAGGAAATTGCTTGTTTCAGTGGCAGTGAAAAGTACGGAGCCTTTCAGCTTTGAACCTAGTTTCTCCCCCACACCCACCACTCACAGAAACTGTCATCAATGGGATCTAAGAAGATCCAGCCCATCCAGTACTAAGTAACAGAAGGGGACACACAGCAGAGACATAAAGATACTTAAGAAATAAATGTAAAAAGAAAAAACCCAGTAGCACATAATCACTTATCAGAAAAAGTATTGCCACGTAGCAACGGAAGTTTTCCCAGTTATTTCCGATAAACACAACAACAACAGCAATGCAAAAAGCATTGGAATGGTTAACTCTGAGAGGAAAGATCACAATTCAGAAGCACAAGACTGAAAGAAGAAACTGCGAGCCGGTGAGAAGATCAACAGTGCTGGCAGTGCTCCAGAACAAAAGTGAGAGAAAAGAAACAAAAGCACCATAAAAAAGAAGTGAGGGGGAGTAGACACTTCGCAAAGTCTACCAAGAGACAGGCTGCAAATAAGAGATGTGGGGGGCGCCTGGGGGGCTCAGTTGGTTAGACATCCGACTTTGGCTCAGGTCATGATCTCAAAGTTTGTGAGTTTGAGCCCTGCATCGGGCTCTGTGCTGACAGCTTGGAGCCTGGAGCCTGCTTTGGATTCTGTGTCTCCCTCTCTTTCTGCCCCTCCCCTGCTAATGCTCTGTCACTCTCTGTCTGTCAATTAAAAAAATCAATGTTAAAAAAATTTTAAAAAGAGAGATGTAGAAAAAAGTGAAATGAAAACAAAGGATTAAAAAATGATAGGAAAGAACAGGGGATAGCTAATAAATGACTAGAGAAGTAGTGGTGACATTCACATAACTGGTGTTCTCAAAGAGGCATTGAACATGCTGGTACACAACAAATATTTAATGTTACAGAGGCAAACAGTACCTTTCCCGGAATGAAATATTTCAATCTACATATTCAATCTACACTCTGTGGAGTGGAAAATTTGATGGTCAACTTCCAGTCATACTTGGATGAAGTGAATGATTTTAAAGGTAAATAATCCTTAGGGCAGCTGGGCAGAAAGTCTCTGGTAAGGGTAAAAAATAGTTGGTCCCAAATTCCTCCCACTCTTCAAATGACATGTTTCTCAAGACAAAAATTAAGGGTGGGTCTATACCTTAAACCATATGCAAGTATAATTACAAAATGATCAGATATTAGAATATAAAAAATTAAACCATCAACATACTAAAAGAAACAGAGGGACATGACCTTAAAGTTTTGTACTGAGGAAGACCATTTTAATAGGGCTCAAAACGTCATACAGGAAAATAATAAATTTTACTAAGTAAAAAAAATAAGTCTACCAAAAATCCTTCTGCATAAAAAAAACATATAAGCAAAATCGAAAGTGAGAAAACTAGAAACTATTTACATTTACATATTTACACTTCCTGTCACAAAAGTATCTGTTATCTAAAAGAACCCTAAGAAACTTTTTATTAAATGACTAGCAAAATAGTAAGACCCAGTGAAGGGGTAGGTGAGTGGACACTTTACAAGAGAGGATTTATGAGTGGTTCTCAAGCATGTGGGAAGATGCCCAGCTTTCCTCACGCATGAGGACAGTAACTAAAAACTTCACGCAGGACCATTTTTATCTCTGTGTTTCGTAAAAGTCAAGAATTTCCTCATACTGTTGGCAGTCTGTGTCAGTGGCCAGAGCCAGGCATAGATGATAAGATTGCGAGTCACTGAAAGTCTTTTGGAGGACAGACAGCCCAGCAGCAGCTGCAGTCAGAATTGTACATGCACGTCTTCTCGGTCAGAGTTACCCACTTCGCAGGTTTCTGTGAGCAGATCTGCATGTATGTGGATGATGGCGGTGCAGCGCTGTCCACCTCTGCCAGGTACTGAAAACCAGTGACATGCCCAACAGTTGGGCTATTAGACTAACTGGTGCCACCTCTATGCCTGGGATTTGATCCAGCTATTAAAAGGCATAATGATGGCTCTCTCTTGGTACACAGAAACACGTCCCACATACATTTAAGTCTTCTGGAAAGAAAAGGAGAGAGACGAGTATATATTTGGATTTTGTGCTTAAAGAAATTCTGGAAGGAGACCCAGGGAACTTAGTGGCTCTTTGATCTTGTATGAGCCACCAGATGGAAGAATAGATACACCAAAACACATATTCTTTCTGAAAAGCTTCATAAATCTAAAACATTTACACATATAGCCCTTGCAAAATCTAAATTGATACAAGGATTCGGGGGCGGGGGGTAATTTGGAAATAAATTTCAAAAGCCTTAAAGACAAATATACCTTGAGGGCCCCATAGTCCCATTCATAAGGAATCTCCATGTATGCTAGAAACAAACTTCATAGCCCGTACAATACCTTGTAAGTACACAAATGCATTGGAAATGAAAGCTATTTTCTTAAGTAATGTTAGGTATCTCAAGCTAGAGGCAGGCATCTTTCTTTCTTTTTTTTCTTTTTTTTACAAGTTTTTATTTATTTCTAGGAGAGAGAGAGAGAGAGAGAGAGAGACAGCGTGAGCAGGGGAGGGTCAGAGAGAGAGAGGGAGTCACAGACTGAAACAGGCTCCAGGCTCTGAGCTGGCAGTCAGCACAGAGCCCGACGCAGGGCTCAAACCCACGAACCGCGAGATCATGACCTAAGCGAAAGTCGGACGCTTAACCGACTAAGCCACCCAGGCACCCCGAGGCCGGCATCTTTCTTAATGGAAAACACTAGAAGCATTCTGGTTAAAATCAGATTAAAACTAATAAAGTGAAGTCTCATCACTGCCATTTAGCACAGAATCACTCACTAGCTACTTCAACTAGAGAAGCAGTAAAAAATGATTTTTTAAAAAACTCAAAGGAATGAGCAAAATTATCTTTATTTGCATACCTTAGCCGCTTACTCTGCCTCACTGCCTTAAGTACAACATGAGGCAGGGATATGACATTTCCCCCAGCTCCGTGGGTTTTATCTTAACATTATTTGTCAAACACACTATCCCTTCGCTTCCTACTTAAGGGGACATATGTATAGTCTGTTTATACCTTTAATTTGTTCCATTAGTGTATCTGTCAAGTTCTCCATGTGCCAGTGCTCTTTGGGGTTCTGTATTTTTGTGCTTTTACTATTTAGTATTGTTTGCCCTTTTCAAAATTAAAAAAAAAAAAACATTTCCCATGACTAAAATTACCATAAACCATAGTGCAAAGAAAGTATAAGTATGTAGATCAAATACTTAAATACCTACAAACAACCAACTTAGGTGATGTCTGACCTCCCTCTATATATTCAGCATTGCTCAGGGGGTGGGTCAATGAGAATTAGCACCATTTGTTCAATGCAAAGAAACTGAAGCAACCATTACAAAGGGAAACATTTTCAATAGTATATTAATTGTCTATCTTTATCTTATTAATTATTTTAAACATCATTAACCCATCAGTGAAACATACAATGAAATAATTCAGTTGAGTTATATTTGATATCTGCTGAGTTTCAGTTACATAAAAACCATATAATTTTCAGACTATATCACAAAGTTTCATTTGTCAAGGAGGGCAGAAAAAAATCTATTTTATTTAACAGTTTCTAGGTTTGCTTTATAACTTTCAAATATTTTGACGAGTGGGCCTCTCTCTCTCTATTCTTGTCCTAGGCCCTGCACATTTAGGGATGGACCTCCCAAGTTACTACCATCACCTCTAACATCCGTGGAGTCTAGACCCTCACTCATCAGCTGTGTGTCCCTGGGCTGGTGGCTTCACCTGTGGGAGCATTGGGCCCACCCTACCAGCCCTGCCGTCCCCAGGGTCTGTGTTTTAGAAAGTTCTGTGCACACCAGAGGGTCCTTTGACTTGGATTTGGTGGCCTGATTTCCAGGGAAGACTCTAGTTGCCTCAAAGGCAGTGACCACAGATTCTTATTTCGAAGATCCAGCCTCAGGACTAAGCACACAAGTGCCTCTTCTCAGCAGCTTCTACTTCCTACACCATTTTGCAGAGTCTAGAAGCTGAGAACACGGTTTGAGAGTCTTCTGCTCCAGGACTTGCTGTTGTGACCCTGTAGGAAAGGGAAGACCAGCGGCCTTTGCCACCAGGCTGCCAGCCCTTGTGATCATTAGGCTGGGGAGATGGACCTGATGACCCGTTGTCCCTACTACTGCCCTTGACCCTGCCTCTCGCCCCCACCTTATCGTTGGCCATAGTGTCCCTCCCTCCCTCTGACCAAAACCACAAAGTGCATTTCTGTCAACTGACATCTGGGCTGACAAAGCGCAGTCTCTTCTCACCACCTTTCGTTCTCAGAAACTACCAGATTGTCAGAAAGTGTCCACAACAGAGGGAGACTGGGGAGTGCTGCGAAGACTAGAGATCAGGAGGAAAAAAAGCTTATACAAGTGCATATACTCACACATGCTAACATGGAGATCCTTGCTGTGCTGACACTCTGGAAGTCCAGTGCTGAATAATTGCTGGTCAATGATTTCATGGAGTTCGTTAGCAAAGATGGACTAAGATCCATCACTTCACCGTCAAGTTTTGTCCTGGATGACCTTCAGCTCCCGGCTATGCAGACCACGCCTCTCATGCATTCCCTGCTGCTCTCCATCACATACATTCCCAGCTCAGGCTCATGGAACCCTATTCTCAATCTGCAGCACAAACTCATGCCCATTGGGATAAAAATTTGAAGGATATGTGATCTTTATTTCTACATAAGGGTTATTTAATCTTGGTTAAATAAAATCAAGTGTTTACATTAGATAAACGTCTTTAAAGATCCTTTTATAAATAAAGTCCTCTTTAGCACTCATCTTGGACTTCTAAAATTCTCTCTGACTATAATGGCAATTCTAGAGTTTACTTAGGGGTACACTTGTGACTGCCTAATACAGATCATCTTTTATTCAATGGGAAACTTTGTGATACTGACAAATTTCACAACTGAATAATGGTTTAAAGAGATGGAAACAAACAAAGCAAAAACTAGCTATGCTTGATGAACAAGGTCTGGGGAATAATGCTGACATTTTCATTAGAATTATTATATTGTTCAGAAGAAAATAGAAATATCCCAGTGAAAGGGAAGTTGAAGAGGGAATGATCAATATTTTTCTGGAGCACTTTGGAGGCCCATAAGACATGACCTTTTAGTGAGTAAATTAGTTTAATATGTGTAGAGAAATAGTTCTCTGAGTTGGGTTTTCTTTATGTATAATTACAATAATTCCATGGGTTCAAATTACCCCCCCCTTTTTTTGCAAATAAAATAATAAAAGGGAACATATGTAAGTTTTTAAAGAGGAATCTCCTGGGGAAAAAACCCAAGCCACACGTCAATTTAATGCCTTTTTTTTCCAAGTGTTTTGGACAGTGAAACAAGAGCATCTTCCAAAATCACATTAGTTGAAGCCTTGGGTGGTTGGGGAGTGGAGGCCAGGAGAAATGTTCCAGTGAATTTTGCTTTCCTGAAGTTGTTGTTGAATTGCTCATGGCCCGTCTGACTCATGTTCTACATTCTGAACTCACCACGAGGTCTTGGTGCACTCATGGTCCTTTGCATCATAGGCTGGAGAGATCAGGGAGTGAACCTGAACACCAACATTGGCTTTGAAGATCTTCCTAACACGAAGGACACTCAAGAGTAGAGTTTTCCCTTTTTTCTCTCATGCATCTCCCCTCCCTGAGTATTTGGAGAGAAGAACTAGGTTACGACTGCTAGGAGGGTGAGGAGTCCAGAGAAGAACCCACACAGGTCAGATGATGCTATTAGAGAACTCAAGCTCTAGGGTGGTAGGTCCAACCAGGGATTCCCAAATACAGAAAGAAATCATAGGCAGATGAACAAAATGCACAGCTACATATACAAGTTTTACTACTTTATAAGATGGAATTGACTCAAGCAATACCAGGTCTCCTCTTGAGCTCTTCTCCAATTACCAGTACAACAGTTAGAGCCATTTTTTCATGTAAAACCTTTGTGCCTGAAGTTTTTCATGCATTTCTGCAAGAAATTAACTGTATCAAATATTGCTAAGTGGTTTCTATTGATGTCATTCTCCCAGTAGGTCCAAGAATAGGTAAAGTTTACTCAATCACAAAAATGGACAACATGAGAAGTATGTGCCAATCATTGTTCTAGGCACTGAGGACACAGCAGTGCACGGTAACTAAGCCCCTTCTCACTTACTATATATCCCAGTGATAGGAGGTAGTTGAGATAAACAAATACAAAATGCATATGTCAATACATATATATGTATACACATGTACACACACGAACATATGCATGCATACATATATAAAACATACATGCACACACTACATGCACACATACTATGTATGCACACATGTACATATATACACATACTACATACACATCTACTACATATACACATATACATACACATGTACACATATACACATATACTACATACACATATACTATATATACACATATACATATACACATACACTTATACACATACATATATATGTATGCACATATGCAATGCACATATAAACATACATATATGTACATATTCACACGTACACATATACGCATATACTACATATACATATATACATATACCTGTTAGAGCTTAATAAATGCTAAGAGCTAAAATAAAGTAGGATAAAGGGAGAGGCAGTTATGTGGGTGTTACATTAATTAGATGGTGCAGGCACATTCTCTCGGATCAGGTGGCCTTTGGGAAGAGACCTGCAGAGACAGAGTGGAGAGCCGTGGCCACGCAGGCATATGCAGGGAATGGACTCTGGTGTCAGGGGCCCTGAGACTGCAACCTGCTGGGCAGGTCTGAGGACCCCTCAGGAGACCAGCGTGGTTGCACTGTCACTGAGGGGAGATTGGTAAGCCGGTGGCTCCTGGTGGAAAGGTCATTTTTAAGAAGGTAGTACATGCAAAAATTAGTTCTACAATATTATGCAAGTCAGATTAGTAATTATGTTTGTAGAACTTAGTAATTGAAAATCGCATTTAATAAAACAATCACAGACTTAAGAAACTAGGAAATCAGATGAAACTAATAATTTTTCTCATTCTTGCAAAGTTGCTTTAAGAAGCAAAGGAAATGTAAACAGAAAAAGAGTTGTGGAGAAAATGAACAGAGGCTCTCCAAAACAGGGCGTCAGTTATTGACTTCTGGCCTTTCAGATCCAGCCACATCCTTTCTGTGATAATGGAATTCCTTTAGGAGTCTAACGGAGCTTGATGTTAGGCTTTCTCAGAAGAGGGCGCTGGAGGGGCACTGCAAGGAGAAGAGGCTTCCTGCTATTTTCCTGGAGGGTGGGAGGGCTGGCCTTGTGGGGGTGAAGACCCCAGTAGAGTCAGGCCCAGCTGCCGGTTCTTCCACAGACCCTCTGCAATCTCACAGCCTTGGTTTGCCAGTGACCTTTCCGTGGCCCTCTCGACATGGGACCTAGAGCCCCCCATGAGCTCCTGAGGTGGACCTTCTGCCAGAACAACCTCAGTAAGCTTCTGTCCTGCCCGTGCACAGCAGCCTAGGGCCCCGAGGGTCACTCACAGGCCCACTGTTCCTTCTGTGACCCCCCCCCACTCCGAGTTGGTCCCCTTTCTCTCCCAGAGTAGCCTGCTATCTCTGAAAGACTTCTATGAGCACCCACTTCCCACCTACACACCTGACAGTGACCTACCCATTGTCCGCCAAGTGATTGTATGCCAGCTCCTACCTGATTGACCCAGCGACATTCTCTACAATGTAGGGCTGAAGGATACCTTCTCTAATGAAGTTTGAATCGCTTCCAAAGTTTTCCTCTCTTGGGTGCCCTCCTTCAGTCCTAGGATACCAGAGAGAGTTTCCTTCTATCTTCTATCAGTTACTCTTTGATCGTAGTTAATAATTCTTTATATTAAATTTCCCTGTGTAGTCTGTTGTGTGGTTTTGTCTCCTGATTGGACCGAGTTTACAGCAGTGACCAAACTAGGCTTTTAAGAGCCTTTAACTTAGATGATTTTATTTTTATGCAAACTCTGCTGTGTATGTGTTTTAATAAGCCCAGCATAAAAAAGTATAAATTAAAAAGCTGGACTATTCCTCCTGGTAAACGTTGATGTAAAGGTATTCAATAAAATAATAACAAATAGCAATACATGAAGGATATAACATAGCATGATGGTTAGTCCCATCTTCAATTTGGCCAGGCTATAGTCCCCAGTTATTCAGAGAAACATTCATCTAGGTGTTTCTGCCAAAGGACTTTGTAGTTGTGATTAAAGTCCACGATCCATAGAAATTAAGTAATGGGCGATAGTCTCAGATGTTCTTGGTGGGTCTGAATCAATCAGCGGAAAGTCCTTAAGAGTAGAGCTCCTCTGGAGAAGAAGTCCCGCCCATGGACCAGAGTCAAACCATGCCTGAGAATTTCAGCTGGCCATTCCTGATGGCCTGCTATATGGACGCTGGGCTTACCTGGCCACCCACAGATCTGCATCCATAAATTCCTTGCAGTATATCTCTTATATCCAATAGCGTAAAGTTCATTCTAGGTATGTAAAAAATTATTTTATACTCATGGGAAGACTGGATTGCCATCTTCTTCCTTACATCAAAAGAAATGGTTAATGGACTTCATCATACATAAGAATAATACTGAAAAAACAGTTGGTGATTAAGGAGTGGTAAAGTATTTGTAAGTATGACACAAAACTGAAAAAGCCAAAAAGGAAATAAATCAGACATCTGACCACATACAAATTAAAAAAAATCTGAATCGTGAAAAATTCACAAAATGAAGTTGAAAGTCAAAGACAAAAAGGGGATATATTTACAAGACAATAACTTATTTCCCTCCCATGTAAATAACTAGTACAATTTAAAAACAAATTATTAAACAACCTGCTGCAAATCAGTATAGACAGAAAGAGGTGGAACTGAGAACTGAGAGTGTCAGTGACCAGGATGTCAATCAAAAATGACATTCAGGGTACCTGGAGGGCTCAGTCTCACAGTTAGTGGGTTCAAGCCTTGCATCAGGCTCTGGGCTGACAGCTCAGAGCCTGGAGGCTATCTTTGGATTCTGTGTCTCCCTGTCTTTCTGTCCCTGTCTTGCTCGCCCTCTCTCTCTCTCTCAAAAATAAAATTTAAAAAATCAAAAAAAATTTTTTAAATTAAAAAAAAACAATCCTCAGTATGAATTCAAGGAATTTAAATCAACAGAATTTTATTATTTATTTATTTATTGTTTATTTAAATGTTTATTTTTGAGACAGAGCTGGAAGCAGTGGGGGCAGAGAGAGAGGGAGACACAGAACCTGAAGCAGGCTCCAGACTCTGAGCTGTCAGCACAGAGCCTGATGCGGGGCTCAAACCCACGAACCATGATATCATGACCTGGGCCGAAGCCAGAGGCTTAACCGACTGAGCCACCCGGGTGCCCCTAAATTTAACAGAATTTTATAAAGACTGATCGTAAATGATCTCGGTAAGGGTTCAAGGTAGTAGAGATCCTCATACACTGTTGCTGAGTGTAGACTGTGGGAGGAAAATGGACAATACTGATTGTAATGATTTTAGAACGGTCATGCTGTTTCAATCAGTGGTTCTACTTGAGGAATTTATCCTAAGGAACAGTCACACTGTTGTACGACATCTACATGAAATCACATTCATTATGTGTTTATAAACAGTGGAAAGTTTGGAAACTAACCAAATGTTTTGTTTACCTCTGATCCATAAGAGTGTCTGTCATGGGATCCCTTCATTGCAGCAGTTGTCTGCAAAGCTCTCCTCCCTCCTCCTGAGGCATGCATGTCTCCAAAGCCATGTCCAGGATCACCAGAGTGATCCGAAATTAAGTAGAACTTAATTGTCCTGGTATTTTTTTTCTAATCCTCTTAGTTCCAACAATCTTCTTCTCTTGACCAGAGAACCCTAGCCATCCCCAGTGAAATCTTCTAGGACATCTGTCCCATCCTACTCCTTCAGTCCTCTCTCTCCTCAATCTCCATATCAAAGTCTGTCATTTTGTTTCTGATCAAAGCCAACGGTAAAGCTAGTGCCAGATGCTTCCTTGGCTCACGTCCATTTCTTACCTAGTCCTTGCTTCTTTCAGAGGTTGTTACGTCAGGTGATGGGGCATGAGCGTCTCCCATTCTGGGAACCCTGGTCAGTATCCTGCAACCCCCTCCCCAGATACGTGTAAGTGTAGCTAACACTGCAAGAGCATTGCCACACTAGCCATATTTCTTCATGGCGGGCTGGTTCAGAGGTGTGGGGTCTCATTCCCTAAGTCCTGGCACAACCCTCACCCCGTATATGGACGCCTCTCATTTGGATACCCTGTTTGTGCCATTGACTACAACTTGCCAGATCTTCTCTGATACGGACTTGCAGTAGACTCCGTGTTGTGCTTTCCCCCGTGCTGTCCATCTCCGAGCCAGATTATGAGTTTGGGTGGGAAAGAAGGGGGCATGGAAGGGGCTGGGTACTCTGAGGGTCTGTCTATGGTGTGTATATAACAAGATATAACAGTAAAAGGAAGGTCAAGAGCCCTATTCGGGGGTAATTTTGTCTCCCAAAACAGATAAGTGGAAGTCTTATCTTAACCCCAGGGACCTGTGAATGTGACCTTGTTTGGAAAAAGGCTTTTTGTAAATGTAATTAGTTAAGATGAGGCCACACTGGAGTAGGGTGGTCCCTTCATCCAGTATGACTGGTGTCTTTGTAAGAAGAGGAAAAGACACAGACATGGGGAGAACATCGGCCAAGTGCCGATGAAGCCAGAGACTGGATTGGTGATGAAGGCAAGATTACTTGGTGTCCATAAGCTAAGGAAGGCCAAGGATTGCCCACAACCACCAGAAGCCGAAAGAGGTGAGGAAAGACCCTCCCCAAAAGCCATCAGAGGCAATGTAGCCTTAGGACACCTCGACGAGAGACTTCTGGCCTCCAGAACCTGAGAGGATGGGTGTCCATGGCTTTAAGGCATCCAGCCTGTGGTACATGGTTGCAGGCAACCCGGGAGACTGAGACAGCCCTCAAGCACCGGCCACTCTCTTCTGTCTCTACGGCATCCTCCTTCAGATTTGGGTCTTTCACCTAACCTAGACCGTGAGCTGGGGACCATGCTTTGAGACAAACTGTTGTGTTTTTTTGAACCTTGGGTTTCCTAAAGCAAAGGTCAGTCAACTGCGGCCTATGGGCCAAATCCAGCCCACTGCCGGATTTTGTCAATATTGGCACTCCATCACACCCATTTGGTCACGTGCTGTCCGTGGCTGCCTGCCAGCCACAGGGCCGAGTTGTCAAGACCGCGTGGCCAATGGAACATTGACTCCCTGACCTTTACAGAAAAGGCTTGCCAGGCCCTACCCTAGGCCATAATAAACATTCTTCACATTTTTAGACAAATGAAATAAATGGAATGGATTCATGCCCATAAAATTACCCCATAAACTCTTTTCCAGCCGTGATGAGGTGCGAGAAGGCATCCCTTCCCCACAACTTGGTAAGGAGATGGCTTCAGCTCCTCACAAGACTTACAAGAGGGAAACTGCACAGTGATTAGGATGGATTTTCCAAGCTTTAGAAAAGCTTAGTTTTGTTTGAAAGAAAGAATTATTTGTGGTGGATGAGAGAGCAGTCTGCCAAGAGAGAAGAGAGTCCTCTTTTCTAAACAAAAGGGTTTCAGAGTGAAACCTGAGACAGGTGAGCCCAGCTTTTGTAAGGTCCTCTGAACGCTGGGCAGCCCCGGAGCCGAGCCTAGACTCCGCCACTCAGCACACGGGTGGCCCTGGGAAGCTTTTGCCAACGTTTCTGGGTCTGACTCTTCTCATTTCTGAAATAAAAGGTTTCAGTAAGGAGTTGCTAAACCAAGGCATGGATTAGAATAACATGGGCAGCTTGCTAGAGCATTGGTCCTCAATATCTCCTTGGAGACTGTCACCCCACAGTTCTGAAAGAGGACCCAGGGATGGGGCTCTTTAACAAGCAGGCCTGGGGACACCTGGGTGGCTCAGTCAGTTAAGCCTCCAATTTCGGCTCAGGTCATGATCTCGTGGTCTGTGAGTTCAAGCCCCACGTGGGGCTCTGTGCTGACAGCTCAGAGCCTGGAGCCTGCTTTGGATCCTGTGTCTCTCTCTCTCTCNATCTCTCCCCCAAAAAAAAAAAAAAATTAAAAAAAAAAAAAAAAAAGAAGCAGCAGCAGCAGCAGGCCAGGCTACTGTGAGGCAGCCTGTTTGCTGAGGTTCTGCAGGCTGACACGGGGCATGTCTGAATAAGAGTCTGGGACAGTCCTTCTAACTCAGCGACTCTGTACTGAGTCTTGATAATTCAATAACCTGACCCAGCCTTCATTCAGACTGCACACCACTAAACCTCTTTGTTGTGTCTGTTCCTGGGGAAACTCACACACTCACAGGCACACGTGGGCATGCTTGCCCCCCCCACACCATTAAGCTTCCTCTTTCCTGATATTCTGAGTATCCAAATTTATGGGAGGAGGGAGGGAATGAAGCATTATTAACTAAACTGACCTTTCCTGAGGGTATGCGGTATTGAGGAGAAGCCCCCACTTCGTCTGGGCCCCGTGTTTCACTAAAATCAGAAGCCTCCTGATTTGCAGGGTGGCCACAGTCCCTGTTGACACGGGACCTGGGATGGAGCCAAAAGGTGAGTGAGCGCTGCTGGGTTCTCTGTGCATCTGTGTTCAAACATTTTCCAGCGACGTATTTGTGCTTTCCTAAATCAGCGAGCAGCGAGCGTTCGCGCTTTCGACTCCAGCACTCAGCGTTGTCCGGGTTTGATTTTTGTTTTGTTTTGTTCCATTTATTTCTTGATGATTTAAGAAGGTGAATAATTTCTGATCAAATTTGGTATATTATTTCAAGGGGTTCAAACCGCCCAGAAGATCGATTTGTGGCTTTCTACCAGGTTGAAACAATTCGGCAACTCCTAATTTTCAAATGGGATTAAGTTGTGTTCCTTTGAACAGATTGTCATGCATTTTAGTAAGTAAGTAGAGGTTAGAGACACATGTGATTACATGGAATGAGACGATGAGTTAAGAAGCGTGTGTAAAAAGAGGTTTAAACACCAGACGTTTAAACATCAGAAACGCCATTTCTGCTGCACCTTGGAGAGGGGAGTTAGGAATACTGAGAAATGTGTCTCTTTTCTCTCCCCCTCTCTTGTCTTTCTCCCGGAAGTGGTTACCTTGAACATGTAAGCTACAATTGTGTCTCTAAGTCAGTCTTGTTTAATTAGCAAGATGATTCCGTAAATCAAATCCATGCCACGATGCTGTCTGAAGGTGTATTCAGAAACGTATTGAATCCTCTTCTCTACTCCCTTAATACATTTGAAAGCAGCCAATAATTCTGCACACACACACACCCCCCCCAGCCCTAATGTTCTCCAGGTGGCCTTTGGGCAAAAGTAATCAGTTCTGCCCTGATGGGCCCTGAAGATAAGAATCCGACCCTGCAGCTCCCACCTGGCAGCAGGAACCAGAACGTACTTTCCGTCTCTCCTTCTCACATGTAACCTGGGGCATCATGACCACCTGTGCACAATGCAGAAGGAAGGGAAATGTGACCTCTTTCCTGGTACGGTGACCGGGATCTGAGGACCAGACATGAAAGGTGTGTTTCCTACATTCGAGCGCCTCGCAGATGGAAGAAGAAACAGATACGTACAGAAATAATAGATATACGTAGTTAAAAATGCTATGCCGCGTAGGATTATCCTTCATGCTCTTTTTTTCCATTACGTATTGAGGCACCGTCCCCGAGTAAGAAAGAGCAGAAGAGATAGTGCCAGTGACCAGTCCACTCTGCATTCTAACATCTGTGGAGGAACACAAGTCAGAGAACAGGAGACCCTGGCATTGGCTTGAGCAGTGAAAGAATACAAGACATGTGGTCAGCAGGACGGCAGGGATTCAGAAGGCTCTGGTCTCTCCCCTCCCCCCCGCCCTTCA